>NC_142517.1:80643750-80946111 GCF_057876585.1 Rhinolophus sinicus | reverse complement strand
TCCAAGACCCCAGTGGATGCCTGAAACCGCAGATAGTACTGAACCCTATATATATACTATGTTTTTCTCTATCTATGTACATACCTATGTATTTTTTAAATTATAAATTAGGCACAGTAAAAGATTAAGAACAATACCTAACAATACGATAGAACAAATACAGCAACATACTGAAATAAAAGTAACATGGATGTGGTCTCTTTCTCTCTAATAACTGATCTGATAACTGAGAGGGCTACTAATGGTGGGTAGCATACACAGCATGGAGACGCTGGACAAAGGGATGAGTCACGTCCTGGGCAGCTGGAAATGGGACGGTGCAAGATTTCATCAGTCCACTCAGAATGGTGCACAGTTTAAAACTTATAAATTGTTTATTTCCAGGATTTTCCATTTAATATTTTCAGACCACAGTTGACTTTGGCTAACTGGAACCATGGAAAAAGAAACCACGAATAAGGTGGGACTACATAAATGTAAAGTGCTTAAAAGAGCCAAAATAATTTTGATAAAGAAGACCTTAAATTTTCTGACTCCAATACTTACCATAAATTTTCAGTAATAAAACAATGTAGTATTGGCATAAGGAGATCAATGGAATAGAACACAGAGTCTAAAAATGGATCCACACATATCTTTTGATAAAAATTCCAAGGTAACTCAATGGTGAGAGGATATTCTTTTAAACAAATAGTTCTGGAACGAGGATATTTGGGATGAAATATATGAAACTTGATCCTTAATCACAAAATAAAGAAGAATTTACATAAAATGGATCATAGGTCTAAATAAAATAGGTAAAATCAAATTTTTAGAAGAAAATATATAAGAAAGTCTCTATGAGCTTATATTAGGTAATTTCATTCTTAGGTAACACACATAAAACATGAACCATAAAGAGAAAAAAAAATGACAAATTGAATATCATCAGAAGTAAGAAAGTCTGCTCTTCAAAATGCACTGTTAAGAAAATGAAAAGATAAGCCACATATTTTTAAAACACATATCTGATAAAAGGCTTATATTCAGAATACACATTTTTAAAAAGACTCATAGAACTCAATAATGAAAAAATAAACAATCCAATAAAATGATTACAATATTTGAACAAGAACTTTACCAAAAAGGTGCTAGCATTACTGGGGAAATGGTAAAATCAATATTTTGTATTAGACTAATAATTCACAGGTGAGTTGTGATCACTCAGGTAACAATCAAAGGTACATACATATATTTTGCAAGTAAGTAGAAGGAAAATAAAACAATAAAAGTATTCAGTTTTCAAATAATGCCAGAAAAGATGGAAAAGAAAGCTAAATAAAATGTACCTCTATTCTGTTTACAAGGAACAATTTAAAAACTCAATAAACAGGAAAAAATACCATATGAACAAGAAATAGGGAAAAAAGCAAAGTAGACTTTAAAGCAAGAGCATTGTTAGAGATAAAGAGGGACATTTCATAGCAATAAAATTGTCAATCCAACAGGAAGATAAAATAATTCCAAGTTTGAATGTACTTAATATGGATTTATATTTCAGAAAGCAAAATTGATGGAATAAAAAGAAAAAAGAAAAATTCAAAATAATAGTGGGAAATTTTAACATACCTTCTCATTCATTCAGAGAATAAGTAGACAAAACATAAGAAAGATATTTATTCTAGGCTATGCTCCTCCCACTAGATAAATCCGGAAATAAAATTTGATAAATTTAGGAAATTCTATACAATTAATCACATCTTATATTTTCACAATGAACAATAGAATAATAAAAACTCTGATGAAATTCTGCATCAAAATATATGAAGCTGTGACAATTAAGTTCGTGAACTCATCCTAGAAAAAATGCTACATACATCATTGCTGAATGTCATTATGGTCACCTTCCAAGTACACCCCTTAGGAAGCTATGCACTGATGCCAGCGCCTAGTCCACCTTTCAAAGCAATTTTGGAACTGTTTCTGGAATGGCCATCAGAGCTGTTGTCGTATTACCCTTGATGTTCTGAATGTCATCAAAATGTCTTCCTTTCAATATTTCCTGTATCTTCGGGTAAAAAAGAAGTCATTGGGGGCCAGATCAGGCGAGTAGGGAGGGTGTTCTAATAGTTATTTGTTCACTGGCTAAAAATTCCCTCACAGACAGTGCCATGTGAGCTGGGGCCTTGTTGTGATGCAAGAACCATGAATTGTTGGCGAAAAGTTCAGGTCGCCTAACTTTTACACGCAGCCTTTTCAGCACTTGCAAATAGTAAACTTGGTTAACCGTTTATCTAGTTGGTACAAATTCATAATTAATAATCTGATAGCAAAAAAATTAGCAACATTGTTGCAACCAGTTCTCGAACTTAATTGTCAGATCTTCGTATATGTTTTTTTCTAAGCCTATTTGATTGTGGAAACTTTTTCAATGTAGCTTTTATTAAAGTAGCTTAGAAAATGTGTTGTGTAGAATACACTTTGTATAATACTGTTCTGGTTTTGCAGTTTTAAAATATATAGCTTTTTTTCAGAAACATAATCTTCTATGCAATATTGGTTTTGACTTAGAAAAGTCTAGGTTTTTTAAGTAGCCAATTATGTTAGTTATTATTTAAATCATAGATGAAGATGCAAATGTCATACCTTCAAATTAATATTACCAATTGTATTTTTAAATAATTTAATTATAAAAGCATTTACTTTCAGAAATAAATCTAGTATTGCCAAATATTGTTATTCTGTCAATTGCAGGTTTCTGAGTAAGAACATTCTGATACTATGTTCTGTAACTTAAGATCACATACAGCCGCTAAAATTTTGAGGTGCTACTCCATGGAGAATTAAATATCAAATAAAAGCACACATAGAAATACTTTATCATGAATGTATGAAAAGTCTGAAGTATATCCAATATAATAAAACATGATTTAAATGGAGCTGAATTTAAATGGACAACTATTTAATAGGAATTTTAAATATCTGAAAATATTTGAAATGCATAACAAACTAGTTTACCACCAAAAACAAACAAACAAAAAGCACACATAAACCCTGCGTTTTGTACCATTTAAATTTTAACCAGGCCTTTATATCATGTGAAGACCATTAGTAGATCCAGACTATGTATTAAAAGTAGTTATCATAAAACCTACAAACTTTTACGAGAACCTTTCTACTTCACATAATTATTTTATTTGTTCCACACAAACGGCCTCACAGAGGCACGTAGTTCTGGTATTAATATTCTAATTTTGCATGTTGGAAAACTGAGATTCAAAATCCCATACTTTTTGCCAGCATCACTCCATCTCATTTTGCACGATCAATTCAGCCTCTCCTTATCTAATCTCTTGGCAATACAGGGTATTATTAACTATGCCCTGTTTCCCAAAACTGTCCCCCAAAACAATGATGAATTTGATTATATACAAAAAAAAAAAAAGATATTTGCTTAATGATGAGACTGTCAATACAGTGAAGAGACAAGTGATTAAATGAGGCCAACAAGGGATTACTATCTAGACTGCACAAGAAACATCTGGAAATCAATAAAAGATGTTGATCCCAAGGGAAAAAATGAGCAAAGGTTATAAACAGGGAAATTTTGAAAGAGAAAATAAAAAAGGCTAACATCCCTATAAAGAAATACTTTGATTCAATAGTAGTAGAAGAATTGTAACCCCCTAAAATACTCACATAGTAAGGGTGTACTGGATATCCTTTGCAACACTATTTGGGGTTGTGGAAAGCAGGAGGGAAGCTACATGACCTTCAGTGGGAGAGCAGAAGCACACCATTGAGAACTGTGCAGTAAGTAAAACAATGGGTTAGACGTATAAGGCAATAAAATTGGATTTTAAACAAAATTCAAGACACAATACATAAATTAAGAATGCATGCTTACAAAGCAATATTTCATATTTTTCTAGAACATAAAGATGCTAAAAGATAACATAAACAGTTTGAATGATTGCCTGTAGCAGGAAGGAAAAAGGCAGCGGACGATGAGAATAAAGAGAAACAACGGGGGAAAAATTAAACAAATACTTTCTTCTCACACACTTCTTCAATGAGCAGTGATCTAAACCCCTTCACCTCAGGAACATCCTAACTGATTGCCCTCCATCTTCTACTTTCCTCCTTTCTAATTTTTCCATCTTGGATACAGTGACCTTTAAAAATCCAAATTTCTTCATTTCACTCCCTTTTTAAAACTCTTCCAAGACTTCCTTTAGCTTTCTGAATAAAGATCAAATCCTTAACACAACCCTACATTTCCAGCCTCATGTTAAGCATTCTCAACATTCCTTGAAAATGTCTGTTGCTTATTATGTCAATGTCTGTCTAAAATGTTGATTCGTGCTCTCCTCACCTCACTTGCATTCATCTTTCAGATCTCCACTCAGAGTCATCTCTAAACTGACTAGATCACATCCTTTTACTGGGCTCTCAAGAGCACACTCCAATCACTACTTATGCCACTTATCACAGTGTGTAATTACATCTGGAATTATTTCAACAATTTCTAGTTCTATCAATATTTGTAAGCTCCTTGAAGGTGGCGACCCTATTTGTTTTGCTAACCATTATATTCAATGAACTTGACAGAGTACCGGTTACATAGTTGACCCTCAGTAATTATGTGTTAAACAAATGGATAAATGTAAGAATTTCTGCTTTAAGGAAAATATTGGACACCTGCTTTAATAATTAAAAAATGAGAAATTTGTAAAGGGAAGTTTAAAAAAATAGTAACAATAAAAAGGCTGTTAGTCATTGAAAATGATGTTCAAGGGGAAAAACATGAAATCAAGACACACACTTTACTTCTAGATTTAACTATTATATTATTATTATAGATTTGTGAAAAAGATGAGCATATTTTATATTTCTCTGTTCAGAATCTGTGTATAAACTATAGCTATTGAAAACAAGTTTTTAAATTGCATTCCAAATGACAGCCTTTAAACAATGTTTTTTCTGAAACAAAGCCAGCAGATTTTACATCACAGATGTCCATGTACCTAAAGATTCATTGTAGAGAAACTAATTCCAAAATATTCCCCTTTAAAATTTGCTTACGCATTTCCTTATGTAAACAAAAGTGAAAACAGTCTGACAAAAGCGAAGAATGAAAATGTTGCTACATGTTTCAAATATACAACATCTGTTTTTAAATTCTGTGGCATTCCAACTAGCCTAAAGAAAACCCCAGGGAGAAAACTATAAATGGTATTCCCTATGCACACACATTTAATAATGAGTAGCACACATGGAAGCTGTAAATTTGGGAAGAAAACCCATGTTTCCTATTGAAACTACTCTAGCCTATAGAGAGGAAGCCTCTGAAACAGGATATTTGTTATTCAGAAGCCAATGTCAATCCGCCTCCATACACTTTCAAAGTAAAATAAAATCTGATCAGGGTCTCTTTTGTGCCAGGTGCTTTACAAATATTATGTCATTTAATTTTTCCCCAAGCCCTGTGAGGTACACATAAATGTCAACATTTGCAGAAGAAACTGAAACTCAGAGAAGTTAAATAGTTGACTGGAGTAAACATAGCTACGTAACAGTGGGGTAGGACTTGAACTCAAGTATAACTCCAACTCTTCATGATATCCACTCAGTCCTGCTTTAAAGGATTCCTCATCTTTCTTTAAATCCCAGTCACAGCCTGTGACTATATCTCTAGAGCTGGTCCAAAAATTTTATTCCACCCACCAATTTGCCTTCATCAACTTTGAACACTTATATTTTAGTTACTATGATAGACATTAGAAACTTGTGGACCCTTTGCTCCTCTAACTATAAGTTAAGTAACTTGAGAGCAATTTCTATTTTGCATCTTGTTCTTTCTTTTTTCCTCTCTTTGGTCACAGAAAACCTTTAAAAAGCATCTACCGATGAGTATGATAGTTTAACATGCAAATAGTTGAAAAAAATAGTATAATAAATGACACTCTATCACTTCCAAATTTCTCGTGTATACCTGTTAGCTTATTATACCTGTTAGCAATCTATTTAGGTCAATTTGAACTTTAATGTTTTCTAAATGAAATCAAGCCAACAAAAATTTTGTCTTCTCAGGAGTTCGCCTCATTAATTAAGGGCCATTATGAAGCGGCAAATCCCCTGGTCCTAAATAGACCTCTTCTACTAGCTACATTTGTACATCATTCCCCTACTACATGAAACTGAAGAGATTTCTCTTCCAGAAACAAAGCCCTTCAGTTTCATGGACTTTCTTCATCAGCTCCTCCTGAAGCTTGCATTCTAACAATTGCTAATTTAATAAAAATAGTTATCAGTAAATTGTTTAACTTCACTTCAGTGTGCTTCACCGATGAAAAAGGTTTTAGTAATACATAGTGAGACAGCTCCAAGGATGAAATCATATATTTAAAGCAGACATAGTTTAGAGAAATTTCTCAACTAATGTTCGTTTCTTTCTCTTCTCTTGCTATTGTATTCTAAGGTCTCATTGGCTCTTGTTTCCCTGAGTTTCTTTTCTTCTGTAATTTATTTCTTCACGAATACCCTCTAATCTTTACTGCTTATTCTGAGTTAATTTGTCTCAAACTTCAAGGCCTTTTCTACCTGAAGCTTCCATCAGCCTGGTATTTCCTCTCTTATTTTAAAGTAGTTGGAACTTTATACCAAAGATTCATTTTTTTAAATGGTTAGGTTGTGGTTATGTAGCTCATCTGAAACTTGAGCACATCAAAAACCTTCATGAAATTCGTATGTCCTGCCGTGGGATGGTAGAACATTGTTATTTCTCTCAACATTTCTATAGAAAAGCAGTGTGTCTGCATTGAATGCAAGTCCAATGTCCTTGTCTCTAGCCAAGCTGGAGATATTTCCAAATCCACCATAACTTTTGAGAGGTGGGTGGCTTGCTACAAGGCTCACTTCCAGTCACCTTGATATTTGGGTATATGCTACGTAAATTATAATAACAAGTAGACTTAGGAAAATAATTCAGGAAAAGATAGTACAAATGGTCATAAGGAATAATTATTATAGTCAGTACGACAGAATGGTTTGCTGTTTAGGCTTTATAGTAGCTTTCAAACGTGGTTCCAAAATTCTTTTGACTCTCTTATCAAGGGGTCTATGCCCCTTACCCCTAAATTGGGGCTCTTGACTACCTGAGCAATTGAATATGTCAGAAGTCATATTGTACAATTTTCTAGGCACAGGAAACAAAAAATTGGCACCTTCCAATTCTGTTTCTTAGTATATTTGCTCTTGGAATCCAGCCTCCATGCAGTAAGAAGCCCAACCAACTCATGGAGAAACCCACAAGGAAATGAACCAAGAGATCTGGCCACAGCCCCGCAAAGTTCCAAGCTGGAAGTCAGCACCAAATTGCCAGTCATGAGTTGAGTCATCTTGACAGTGGATCTTCCAGGCCCAACAGATGCTTTGTGGAGCAAACATGAGTTATTACCATCGTACCCTGCAAAATTATAGATTGGTGAGCAGAATAAATTACTGATGTTATTTGAGTTACTAAGTTTTGGGTGATTTATTAGGCATTAATAGATAATTGGAATAGACACATATTCAAAACGGCATCAATTTTGCTCGATTAAGTTTGAGGGAGTGAATGTCACAAGGTGGGGTCTGTGCCCTTTATGCTCCCTACGTCCAAATAAGCTCTGAGATGTTCCAACCTAACCTCTCAATGGCATATATATACATGTTAGTGATATATGACATCTATCAATTATATATCTATTGGACAAAAAAAAATGTATACACATTTTAAGAAAGAAAAAAACTATTAAAATTATAACACAATGAATGACGCTAGCATTCATTTGATTAATGCCGTCTTTTGAGTGAACGTCATACTACACATTGCTACTGTAATTCAATTCAACTCCAAAAAGTAATACATATTTAAAAAATTTTTTTATTGGTTTCAGGTGTACAAACCAATGTGGTAGTTAGGTATTTAATCCCCTCAGGAAAAAAGAGAAGAGGAAAAGTAATACATACATAGTATTTCTTAAAATACACACACACACACACACACACACACACACACACACACCAGGGGTCCCAAAAAATGTACACAAGTGGAAACTTTGGTCAACGTTGCTCAAGCAGTAGTTCGTCCTAATCAGAAGTGTCTGGACGCTGATGGTAACCACTTTGAGCACCTCTTTTTTTTTTTTTTTTTTTTTTTTGAGCACCTCTTGTAATTGCAGAAGTCAAATGTGACTTGTAGTCATCTTTTGTTATCAGTATATACTGAGTATTACAATTTTAATAGTTTCTCCTTTTCTAAAATGTGTATACATTATTTGACACCATATATGTATATATATATACATATATATGGTCGATTATTATTTATTCACAGGCTTTGCATTTGTAAATTCACCTACTCACTAAAAGTATTTGTAAACCCTAGACTAACAGAACACTTGAATGGTCACTCACTGCACGCATTCCCAGCTGAGAGTGAATGAGGCAACACTGCCTTCCTGTTTCAGCTTTCCTACTATAAACAAGTGTCTTTCTTATAAACAAGTGGTCCATTTGGTGTCACATTTTCCATAACTTTGTGCTTTTTATTGGTGATTTTGTTGTTTAAAATGACCCCCAAGCTTCATGTTGAAATGCTATCTAGTTCCAAGCTGAAAGAAGTGCAAGTAGGCTGTGATGTGCTTGCCCTGTGGAGAAAATAGGTGTGTTAGATAAGCTTTGTCCAGGCATGACGTATAGTATTTTGGTTTGAATCAATATTAATGAAACAACAATGTTTATTAAATAAGTTGTCTTTAAACAGAAACACGTATTAAACGAGTTTATGTATGTATTGATTTTATAGAGGATCACAGGAACCTAATCTGGTATTTCCCTTAGGAAAAATGGTTCAGTATTCACAAATCGGGATTCATGGCTACTTTATATAACATAAGTGTCACGTATAATGAGAATCAACTGTATATATTCCAACATAATATCTAAATGCTTCTGTCTAACTTCCAGATATATATTATATATGTAAACACACACATATTCACATATAAAAGATAGAATGAGAGGGTAGGAAATCACCAACATAAACTATGAAACATCAGTCCTGGTTTTATTTGTCCTATTATAGTATAAAATTCATTGAACTATGTGAAAACTGCAGCATTTTACAGACAAACCTACTAATATTATATCTAAGTAATTTGTTTCTCAACCATCCACATCACTCGCAAATTATTTTATCCACTCTTCACCCTTTAAACAAGTCATTTTCCAGCTAAGAAGGTGAACTCATGATTTCCTGCATTTAATGTAAATTTAGTGAAAACTATGTCACATTGAAATATATACAATCAGATAATTACATGGCAAAGATAATTGTAGTTGATTAAAGTTGGCTGTTGTAAATAGACTGGTTAATACCCCAAACTCTTCGGTGTAAACAAAACATTTGTCTACCACTCATTTGCACTTTTCTTCTCCTCATTGATAAATTTTATAGGTCCACTCTCAAAAGCTCGCCTCCTTTTGAATGATGGAAAATCTGCAGACCCAAGTGTTAACTTGCATTACATTCCCTAAGTCTGAACTTAAAAACAACACCCTTGCTTTTTCTAGTTTAGAGTTGGTTCACGACAGCTGAAGAGTTGGACACAGAGGAATATCTAAATCTAACTTTTCCTGCATGAACTACAAATAATCATCTAGTCTTTGCTCCCTCTTCCAGATGCTCCTAATCCCCTGTATTCCCCCACAAAACACACACACACACACACACACACACACACACACACACACACACACTAAACCTTTTGATGTATGACATGCCGAAATACTGGAGAGAGGAGTTCTTTGGTCAGAGAAGGAGATAAAGTGGAACATGGAAAAAGGAAACAAATTCTAATTTTAAAGGAAAAAAGTTCAGAAGAGTCCAAGGTTAACATTTAACACTGTAGGACCTTCGTTGTGCTAGGGGAAAAAAAAAAAAGAGAGAGAGAAACTATAGACAAAATTGCTTTTATTATATTTTTGTCTTAGTTAAAAATATTGATAAAAGAAAATGTAACTTTAGAATGGAAAGGACATTTGGACTCATTTTATAATGCAACACCTTTATTTTATTTCTTTTAATATTTTCTATCTTTATTGAGATATAACTGAAAAATAACATCATGCAAATTAAGGTGTATACACAATAAGGTTAGTTAATACATCTATCACCTCATGTGGCTATCATTTTACTTTTTGTGGGGAGAACATTTAAGCTCTCTCTTAGCAACTTTCAAGTATACAGTACAGTACAGTACTGTTAATTATACTCAACCTGCTGTACATTAGATGCCAGAACTTATTTATCTTGTAACTGAAAGATTGTATACCCTTTGACCAACATCTCTCCATATCCCTCAAACCATTGCCCCTGGCAATGACATATAAGTGAGATCATAGAGCATATGTCTTTATTTATCTGATATCTCACTTAGCATAATGCCCTCAAGTTCCTTCCATGTTTTCACAAATGGCAGGATTTCCTTCTAAGTGAGGAAACTGAGGTCCAAAGAGATAATGTGACCTGTCCAACCTCTCACAGTTTTCTGGTGACAGAATTTGAAATGGAACCCAAATCTTGATGTTATTATATTTGTGCTGTAACTGAGTCGGAAAATATCAGAGAACATGTAGGAAGAAACATTAAAAGTATATCAAAATTCTTATTTCTTGAACTATTATGTTACTGGATTGATGTAAGTCACAGAAAACATTTAGGCTATACCCTATACCATAATCTCCCTGTTTTGTACATGAAAATCCACATAGTTATACAGTACTATTAGTTTTTTTTTATTGATACACCATTGAAGCAACTGTTTTAGGATTGCTTTTTCTCTTTAAAAAGAAATATTATTGGCAATAGCAGAGAACACTTTCTTTTCTTTCTCATTATAGCTGTGAAATTCCAACAAGTAAAACTGTCCCAGGCAGCTTGGAGAATTACCACTGCCTTCATTTAGCAATAAAAGCATAATCTCTGGTGAGAAATTAAAGCAATTGTTTGTAAGCAAGATTCACTAATCCTATGATCCTGGAGCCAGACAGAGCAGAGAAAAACAAACGAACATGACCCTCATTTATGATTTGGCTAGTCTCTGGAGTCAAGTAAGGATAAAAGGCATGTCATCCATGTGCAAGTTCAGCATTATCCTATGGACAGAGGAGCAATGGAATAAGAGGGGATGAGCCCGGAAATCTGGTGCTTAGCTAACTAACGCATTCATAGGAAACCTGATTAGTGTTGGCTCATTCAAAGCAGTGTCTGGTGTGAAGCAAGTGTTACTGCCTAGTGACTAGTATTTCCTTACTGAAGTTGTGTGATTCACTGGAAGTGTTTTGCCATACCAAATTGGCTAGCTAATTTGAATAAGGAACCCAGATAGGTTATTTCTTTCCCAGACTTCTCTCAATAACAGTTAAGTTCTTTCCTTCCTTATATCCAAAACACTGCTATTAAAATGGGAACATCTTAATAATTTTGAGAAACTCAAGAGAAGTCCTTCGAAGCATAAAATGTAAGTAGGACATGGTACATGACTCATGGTTAAAACACATTTTAGCCAATATCCAGGGCCTCTGCATGGCATAACTCCAGGGGCATCATTTATAACATTTTTTTACACAAATGGAGCATCCAGACTATTAGTCTGGTTCAAAGAAAAAAAAATAAATTCTGAGACATGGGGTAATAGAATAGAATCACATGTTAAGAAGCAATGACTAGGTGAAAGCCTTGACCCAGATGAGACATAAAGAAGAGCACGTTGATGAGAAAAAAAACAAACAACAACAAAAAATCAAAACGAGAGTTGTGAAAACAATCTAGTTTGGGGAACATGCCAAACATTGTTCAGTCACTCAGGGGAGACATATATTCATACCTAAGATGACACAGATGAGAGTTCAGCTATAGCAGACAGGCGGGCCTCAGCTTCCTGTTCTTGAAGCCTCTAATAGTTTCCTCGCTGGGCTCTTTGCTTCCATCTTGTTCAATCATGCCCAAATCTGTTCTTTACCCTTGACTCAGGGTCCTTTCTAAAAACTATAAACCAGATATGTCATCACCCTGATTAAAACCTTGCAAGGTCATTACTATATGATTTAGTTTTTCAACAAGGGGACATGATCTGACCTCTACTTGTCTCTCCATCACTGTCAACTTCTTGTACCTTTGCCACCACTTCATCCCCTCTTCTTTCTGCTCAGTTCTTTGGTGTTTTTCTCTTCCTAGAATAGGCCAAGACTACCAAAACTTTATGACCAGTGTGCTCACTGTTTCTCAATGTGGTAAGTTCTACCCAGAGATATTTTAAGCCTGGATCTCTCTTAGCATTCAGATGTCAGCTCAAATGAGGCCTTTCTTGAGCATCTTATTTAAATTAGTACACCCTTGACCCATATTGTATTATAGTATTTGTATTATGGTGTTTTATTTTATTTATATAATCCCATCATTAGCTGAGATTATTTTCATTTTTTTTTGTTTGCTCTTATATTATGTCTTCTGCCTCTTCTCTCTTTCCTCTGCCCTGTTTCCTCCAGCAAGAAATTTGTCTAACACATGATAGGCACTCATTATATATTTAATGAAGAAATCAGTCTTACTTACTCGATATTGCTTTGCCAATAATTTCAGCTCTGAATCAGTCCAGAAATAAGCAAGCAGAACTGCTACTTTGAACTTAATTCTTTGCAACAAGAAAAAACTGATTGAGTCAATGGGAGTGATAATAGCTTTGGAGAATGTGAACAATGTTCTTGGAATTAGTAATAAAGCTGTGGAAAGGAGTGCTGGGAAACAGCCAGACATCTACCCAGGACTTCAGGAAAGCACATCTCAAAAACATATAAAATAAATTAGGTATGACCGCATGGCCAGAGATTCTAAAAGGGAAGATTGCTTCAGAGAGATGGAAGAATAACAATGACACTCTGATAATACAATCACTGATTATTTTTTTAAACAATAAATGGCACCTTAGGTACTGTGTAGAATGAGATCATATTTTAAAAAGATATGTGCAAAAGACAGAATAAACATTGTATAACAAAAATGAAAACAAGACTGTGATAAACCTGTAAGAACCATAAGTCAAAGTCCAAAATGGGCTGTGGAGTACGAAAATAAAAGATAGAACTTAAATGACTTTAAAAAAAATTACAATTAGCTCTGCCCAGAATGAGAAGAACATAAAGAATCAAATCCATCTGGGTGAGACAGAGTAATGTTAGTGAAAGACTGAATTCTTAATGATTGTTTTGCTTCCCATTTTTGTATCAAGAGAAATTATTTTCAAACTGAAGAAAGAAGGAACATGGAGAAGAGGAAAATGAGGCACGAGATACAATAAGACAAATAAATTACTGGAAAGATCTCGATAGCCCTGTGGGGACAGAGTCCCAAGGTGCAGTTTCCAGGCTCTCGGCCTCACGAGGAAAGGTGTTGGCTTAGGTTGTAAATAGCCATCAACTGTGATTGGATGGCCATCAGCTGTGGCTAGTTGGCCGTCAGCTGTAACCAGTGAGCCATTGGCCACTAATATAACTGCTGTGGCTACGCTAGCAGAAAATGGGGGCTAGCAAGAAGTTGGTGGCTGAGCTAGCAAGCGAGGATTGCAGTTAGCACGGCGGGTTGCAGATCGTGTAGATCCTGCTTCCTGTGTCTCCAACCCAACTGCCAGCAAGAATATAGTGGTACGACTCCCCTATCTATGGCTCCGTGGGTGTTCCTTTATGGCCTCACCATGTCCTGCGTTCTTATATGGGGAGCAGGACCAGAAACCCCGCATGACACCCTGCGTGACAGGGAGTATAACTTAAAAGTATTTTTCGTGAATCTGGAACATGGCAGGATGTCAAAATAAACAAACCAACCAAAACAACAATTACCACCAGTTTCTCTTACACAAATAAGCTTGGGAAATGTTGGGTTAATTGAAGTTAAACAAGACTTCTCATTACTGAGAGACTTCTCAGATTATAATGTGCACTATGCACTGAAACTTCCCAAGAAAGAGCTTATAGTATGTACTGTTTCTCAAACTTACCTAATTGTGAAAACCATTTCCTCTTTTTTCTTTTAGCATCTTATGGAACTCGTATCTTGAAGAATATCATTTAGAAAACAATGTTCTGGTGACGGGCTGCAGGGTTTGGTACTTGAGTCTCTGCATTCAGCCCTTTTGCTAATACCTTAAATGAAGACTAGAGGGCCTGCTTATCACATCTATGGCTAAAGCAAAACAGGGAGACATTAATATGATGAATGACTGAATCAAGTTTTAAAAATATTATGACAGGTTGAAATAATGGGCTGAAACTAACAAGATATTATTGGGCTCCAAGATCATCTCACAGGATAGGAGACACCTGGCCTTAAGAGCAATTTCTGTGAACAAAATCTGGAGAGTTTACTTGACTATAAACTCAATATGAGCCAACAGTATGTTGCCCTTGCAAAGAAAAACAATGTAGTAAAAGTTACTCTGGGATGTTTACACAGATGAAAAAGCACCTAGACAGACTCATTCCTAACTCCATTGTTTTCAGTATTGGTCAGACAACATTTGGAAGATGGAGCAAGAGATTGGAATGTGCTCAGTTGAGGATCACAAGAAAGGGGAGATGTCTGTATGCTTGTCACAATGGGAACACAAAACTGGAAATGTTCGGTCTTGATAAAAGAATACTTGCCCTAGACTCCATATAAGGAAAAATTTTCTGATCATTCACATTTCAAGGAGAAACAAAGTAGAAAATGCTGACTTACAAGGTGATTTTCTTATTGCTATATAAATATTTTTTCAAGTCAGGCTGGGTAATCATCTCTCCAGGATGTTGTAGGTGAAACTCATACACTGACTCCCACTTTCCCAGTCTACATGGTTTCTAGGAGTCTATTATGTATTTCAATATCATTTTTTCTGGTCACTGGAATCTCTTAAGATTTTCACATACAGCACTATAAAATACTAGATCTGGAAATAACATTCAAGATAATCTATGTAAGACTCTGCTTTTTAAAGGTGAGAAACCAAAGCTCGGAAAATTTCCATTCTTTCATTTGCCAAAGGTGTTCTGGGTGCCTGATGTGTGGAAGGCTCTTAAATATGTACTGTAAAGCATAACAACATGAACAAGGAGAATTTGCTTGCCATAAATTTATAGAGGCCCATAAGCAGCCAAAATGCAACACAGAGATATAAAATATAGAGTTGAGTAATAAGCAATTCTTTCTGATTGGCAGATCAGGAAATGTGGAAGTTGGGAAGGTGTATAGCAGAGAAAACATTAGCAAACTCAGAGGGAGAAAAGTGTTTGGGAAGTGGCTTTCATGAAGTTTAAAGTGGTCTCATACAGGACCAGCCCGAGGTAAGGGACCATGTAGTCCTTGGAAGTGGATTCAGGCCCATTTGGACCAGAAATACTGAGATCTGGGTTCTAGCCATTTTGAATATGATCTCACAGGTAGACACAGGTTCTAGGTGGGCATATTCCATTAGACCCACAAACTCATTGCCCCATAAGGAAGGGCAGAGACAAAGTAGGAACAGAGTGAGGTCTTCTAAAGCTTAGAACTAATGAGAAGAGCCCCTCTTATCCTAGCGTAGGAATTTTGATTTTATTTCAAGGCTACATGGGAACCATCTGAGTTTCCTGCAGAAGGAAGTGGCATCATTCCCCTAAGGTCATGTTGTTGAGCCAGGAATCCACATTTTCATATAGCTAACCAAAATGTCCTCCATCACTCCACATTGTACCTATTATGACCTACTAAGATCTGTGTTCCACATTGATTAAACTCTAAATTAACCTTGATGGGCACCTATTATAAAGAATACCTTGTAGCTATAGATCTAAAACAACACAAATAAACATTTCCAAGAGGAATCAATCAGTGCCCATTCATAAAAATTGATTTTACTTAAGGATATAAGACAACATAAAGAATAAAACACCAGAAGTCATGAAGTCAATCCTAAAATAACATTACTATTTATTGAACATCCCACATGTACATTTATTGCTTCTAATCTTTGCAATAACTCTACAAGGTAGATATTAATCCCTATCACTAGATGAAGAACTGGGGTTGTCAATGTAACAAGAGCCTTTAAGTCTCTGAATCTCGGTACAAACTCAAATTTGTCCGAATCCAATGCTCATGATATTCCATTTATAGCACTCAACAGACTACTGTTGAGTGGGAGGGAAGGCAGTCTTGTTCAGTTTGTCCTTCTCTATATGTTAATTTCTATTTTGTAAGAAAAATAACAGAATGTATATTTCTCAGGGGAAATGTTTTTACACTTTCTCTACCTCCCCTTCCAATGCAATCAGAATAATATCAGCATATAGCAAGCAATATTTATTTATTTATTTATTTATTTATTTATTTATTTCTAATTAAAGTTTATTGGGGTGACAATTGCTAGTAAAACTACATAGCTCTCAGGTGTACAACTCTGTAATACATCACCTATGTATCACATTGTGTGTTCACCACCCAGAGTCAGTTCTTTTTCCATCACCATATATTTTATCCCTTTTACCCTCATCTACCACCCCCTCTATTTCCCTCTGGCAACCACTAAACTATTGTCTGTGTCTATGAGTTGTTGTTTCTTCATTTGTTTGTCTTGTTCTTTTGTTTTCAGTTTTATTATATATACCACCTATCAGTGAAATCATATGGTTCTTGACTTTTTCTGTCCGACTTATTTCACTTAGCATTATAATCTCAAGATCCATCCATGTTTTCACAAATGGCACTATTTCATCTTTTCTTATGGCATAATAATATTCCATTGTGTATATATACCACCTCACAGCAGTTAGAATGGCTATCATCAACAAGACAAATAGTAACAAGTGTTGAGAGGCTGTGGAGAAACAGGAACCCTCATACACTGTTGGTGGGAATGCAGACTGGTGCAGCTGCTATGGAAGGCAGTGTGGAGGTTCCTCAAGAAATTAAGAATAGAATTACCATATGACCCAGTAATCCCTCTCCTGGATATATACCCCCAAAATCTGAAATCATTTATCCGTAAAGATATATGCTCTCCGATGTTCATTGCAGCTTTATTTACGGTGGTCAAGACATGGATGACTGGATATAGCAAGCAATTTAATCCAATTTAAAAACCATTGATTCATTTGGCAAATATTTATGAAAAGTCTACTACATGCCAGGGACTGTTCCGGCCCCAGCATATATCAGTGAACAAAATGCAAATTCCCAGCCCTAATGCAGAATTCAGCATCTTGCAATTTTAAGATGAAAGTGCTTGTGTTCTTGACTGATGTCAAGGAAGGCTGTTCTCAGCTTCTAGAGGATGTCACCCATTCCCTGACACACAGCCCTCTCTATAACATGGCAATTGCTCATTCAAGGCCAGCAAGAGAAAGTCTCGGTTGTTTCCAGTCTCTGACTTCTGTCTCTGACCTCCAGATTCAAATTTATAGGGCGCATATGATTAGGTCAGGTCCATCCAGATTATCTCTGTTTTGATTAACCCAAAATCAGCTGTTCAGTAACCTTAAGTATATCTACATCTATAAAATTTTTAGTAATTAAAATGAAATTCTCAAATATTTAAATATGTAATTAATCATCTTAATTACACCTTCAGGAGCCCCTTTTGCCCTATATTGTACCATAATCACAGGAGTGATAGCTCATATTCATACATTCCATCCACACTCAAGGGAAGATTATACAAGGGGACGTTGGAAGTCACCTTAGAATTCTGTCTGCAACAGGCAGGAAAGGAGCTTAAGGATGAACTTACTCCAATCTTTTGCTTTATAGTTTTCTTTCATTAATCACTCATCTGATACATGCTTATTGAGCACTTAAATGTGTACTGTGCTAGGGATTGCAGCTAAGACAGAAGTCACTGTATTCAGAGGTCTAAAAAATCTAAAAAACATTTCAGTAAATAATAATAATAATAATAAAACAATATGACAACTACAATAAAAAAGTATGTAAATGTGCAGATTTGCCACAGGAATGATCAATCATCTAGAAGGGCCAGAGAGCACTGTGAAAATGATGCAATGCTTAACGACATTAATAGGTGGACTCAAACCCTTCTGAATAGGCTTAATTTTGAGAGTTTCACAGAGGAGTTTTTATGGAGACATAGTCTCCCTTACTGATATTAGCCTGCTTTTATTTAACAACTATGAATGCTGAGTTTTCCCACTTCTACTGAAGTATACCTTACAAAGTATAGTTATTTACTCCGTGGGCTAATCAATGTTTCAGTTAAGTTTGTAAAGTGAAATTGATGAGTTCTGTGGAGAGGTCTTTCTACATTCATGAATGGGGTCAGAAAGATCCCAGTTTCTGTTAACAATAATAGGAACTGCTGCTTTTAAACGTTCTCCCAAATGCAGGTTGAAAATATAGGTTAAGTCATACCACTGGTAAATCTGTAGCAAGATCCCACAGGACAATAAAAACAGTGAATGCATTCATTTTTTGGCTTATATACAGGGGAAGTACATGGATGCCTGGGCTCCAAAAGAACAACTTTGTATGGTTGTGTTTGTAGTTACACACGGTCTGTATAAACAGATGAAGGGTCTTTGGCTTCCTTTTGAACCAGGAAGGGTAGTGAGATTCTAGCAGCCAAAAGCAAAACACTGATTGTTGGCTACAAACAAGTTTGATCAATGGTATGGGAGCTTCAACTCGCCATTCTATTTCCTTAGCAAGTACTTCATCTTGTGCCAGCCACTGCTGTGTGCCCTGTTTGATTTTGGGGACTGGCTATTCATCATTCCTCCATTTTTTTCACCAAGCACGTGGGTGCCAACAAGGCTGCTTGTTGCCTCAAGATAGCAGGTGGCAATATTGGTAGTTAAACAGTTAGCAAGACATCAATCTTTTATTGCTTTGCTCCAAAAAAACATAGAACTGAATGGAAGCTCATTTCCTCACCTCCCAAGGTTTTTTTAACTGTTAGATTGTTTGAACAAACAAACAAAAAACTCAGCAACATAGAAGTACCTTATAGCTCAGGGACTCTGAAACTTGTTATAAGAATAAACAAATGAATTCTTTGCAGAAAGAGCCTGCCTAATATATCAGGAAATATTTTTTTTCTGTAAAATGTTGTATGGGAATTGTTTTTTGTAATAAGATTTTGAACAGTCGATTATTTCATTGATTGATCCATTCATATAATCTGCAGAGTTTCTCAACCTTAGCACAACTGACATTTGGGGCCATAAAGAAACCATGAGAACAGTGTCGGTTCTCTGCCTAGAACCCCTTAGAATCCTTTTATGGGTTTGATTGTTTTCTGTGCATCTCTTCCCCAGCTACTCTGTACTGCCTCCCAAAGGCTTACTCGCACATCTTGCTTCAGGGAACTGTGCTTGGGTGACTGTGTTTGGATGCTCAGTCCACAGGGGTAGAAAGCTGGGTGCACCTAGGAGATATTGGCTGTCAGGGTAGGTCATGGCTTATGGGATCAGCTCTGTGATGTAACTTCTGTGCTATCCTCTCCTAGAGACAGGCGGAGATTGAAACTTAGCTTGCCTTCTCGTCCTAACACCCTCATCAACTTCTGGAAGAACTTCCTTAACAAATACCTACAATCAAATAAGTATTTTGAAGAGATATCTCTGGCTGTGACATGGAGACGAGAAATTTGGCTGAATTTACATGAAAATAAGACTGGCCCTCTAAATATCGAGCATAGTACAGTTCGATGAAGTAGAAACACCTGGGGGAGGAGGCATGCAGTCCAACCTTCACTCAGAGTAGGAACCTTGTCTGAAGCATCAATTACAGATCAGCTTCAGCTGGAGGATCTGTAAGCCCATTCACTTACAAAACAGTCCATTCTTTTTGAAGTGCTTGCAACTATTATAAACTTCTTCCTATAATGAGCCCAAACCTGCCTCTCATGAGTTTTGCCCATTGTTCCCAGTTCTTGCAAATTAAAAGTCAACCTTTGTCCATGTGTGGTAAATTTTGTGTGTCAACGTGACTGGCCACAAGGTGCCCAGACATTTGGTCAAACATTATTCTAGTTGTATCTGTGAGGGTGTTTCTGGATGAAATTAATATCTGACTCAGTAGACCGAGTAAAGCACATTGTCCTCCCTAATATAGGTAGACCTCATCCAAACAATTGAAGATCTAAATAGAACAAAAAGGAAGGATAAGAGGGAACTCCTACTGCTTGACTCCAGGGCTGGGACTTAGGTCTTTTCCTGCCTTCAGACACAAACTGAAAAAGCATCTCTTCTTCGGACTTCAGCCTGCAGGCTTTCATACTACAAATATACCATGAGTTCTCCTACGTCTTTAGCTTTCTGTCTGCAGATCTCTGGATTTAACTTCCATAATCACATGGGCCTATTTCTTATAATAAATCTCTTTATAAATATATATTCTATTCCTTCTGCTTCTCTGGACAACCTCGACTAATACCACGACATGCCTCAGGTAGGTATTTCCCTATGCAGCCTGATTTGCGTGACTGATACCTCAAACATGTTTCATCCCCTGCGGACCATCACAAATTATTGGCATTGACTATACTGTTTAGGAGTTAATTTCTGCCACGTTGGATTAAGTGAAAATTTACCACTTTGCATTAAGAGCTTGTATCTCCATGAAAATTTGGTTATATGCATATTTACATGAGAATTACATGAGAAAATAATGCATTAATTCAAGAATTTTTATTATACTATCAGAGCTTTAAGTAGAAGAGATTATAGGGAAGTATATTCCGATGTGGGATAAGAGGATCAATACAGGAAGTTAGGCTCTGGTAAGGTTCTATAATTCAAGCTTCTAGAAATCTTGGGGTGGCATGAGGTGTTTGAGATGGGGAGGAAGGGTACAAAAGACTGCTGATCCTCAATTTTTTCTCACACTGGTCCAGCATAAAAAGAAATTTCCACTGATGATTTTAACTGATGTCTAGTTTACACAGTTCTAAAAGAAATTAATAAATTTAATATTTTTGTATAAATTTTTTTAGACACAAAATATGTGGTGAATCCAGCTGTTAGGAAAAGAATCAGTAGCATATTCCCTGGCTATAAGGCAATTGCTAAGACACAAATTAATATCTGACTCAGTTGGCAATTTTAAGATAAAATTCTCCAAGAGTATAAATCAAGGAAATAAACCTTATGGCCTTAAATTACAATCATCCATGTAGTCTAGGATTTTAAAATCCTAGGGTAGACAGATTCCACATGACTTAAACATGTGAAGAATTTTTTTGTGTTAGCAGGAATAGTTATTTCTTGGGAAAAATTAACATCTTCATGAGAAGATTACTATCACGAATTTTTAATGTTGGCTATTTCTCTTTATGTATTACTCAACAATTAACAAGTTAATATAAAGGATTTAAAAAATTATACCAAGCACTAAGCCATTTGAAGATCTAGACATCTTAACTGGATTCATTTAACTTACAATACCCTACATTTGATAGTAATTTTCCTTTGGCTACACACAAATAGCATTGATAACTTCAATCAACTTTATTTATACACATACTGTCTGAAGAGAATGTGTATCATTTCTAATTTATGACCCCAAATTATATTTGATAATCTTCTATCATACCAAATTATTGGTATGTGTTTCAATTTCTCCCTAAATGTCATCACCTTTTAAAAAAGAGAACACTGATCTGATGCTCAAAGGAAGTGGTTGAGTTAAACCATGGCTGGGTGACCATGAAGAACGTCTAAGCAGCTCTTTACCTGTAGCTTTTCCTTAGATGTCAAAAGAGGCTTTAAACAATATAATTTCTGAAACCAGTCTCATCTAGGATATTCTACAATTAGGATGGATTCTTTCAATATGAGTTGTGTGTTGCTCTTGTTTTATCAGTATTTTTTTTAATTCAAGTAAATTTAAAAAGTACATGCAATTTAAAATGCTTATAGAAATGCCTAAGAAGAAATTAAGCCATCTCTAGCATATTAACTTTACAATTCCTAGCTTATAACGTGATGGGGAATGTGAGAAGATGTGGGGCAGGGGTAGCAAAGCATCTTCTCTTCACCATACAATCAATATTCTGCCTCTAAAATGCAGTAGGTTCTTTGAGTCTACTTCACCTTCCTGAGAGCTTAAGAGAGAGCAGAGCTTCACTTCCACTCTAGGTTCCCTACTGGTACTGGTCTTACATCCCAGTTTGAGTTGGAAATTAGTTTTTTTATTGAATTGTGAGTTAAGCAGTGTGGTTTAAACTGATAGGAAAGACGACTGCCAGGCCACTGGCACACCCACACTGTGTGCAAGATTTGCAGCAAAAGCACCAAGAACTCTCCAAGAAATGCTCCTGGAAAGTACGTGATGATTTCTCTTCTTTTATAGACATCAGATTCTATGGAGACTATATAGCCAGGCTTGCATTCGGGATATGCACACGTAAAGGGATGGATAGAGCATAAATTGAGAGAAAAAGCTATTTGAGCTTGGATTACCCCCACTGAATCAGTCTCCTTTATTTATTATTATTATTTTTTGCTTCTTAACATCCTGAGAATATCTATGAATTATTTATTCATTGAATGATCATATTTGGAGTGGCTAATGTATCCTTATTAATGCAGGGAATGCAAAGACAGATATTACAAACATTTCCCTTAAAGAGATGATCTAATAAAAAAGACAGACATAAAAGTAAATATGGCACGAATGCATTAATTGAAATATGTATTAAGTGCAGTGATAACAGAGAATCAAGAAAGAACCAAGTACTTGATCTTGTTCTGAAAGGATGCATAGCATTTCTCCATGTGGGCTTGGGGTGTTAAGAATATGAGGCAGTGGAAACAGCACATACAAAGGTACATAGGACTAGAAAAGCCATGGTATTTTGGGCAACCACAGAAAGTATTTTGGTATTTTTGAAGCTTAAGACATGAGAGGAAGCTAACAAGTTGGAGAGGTAGGTTATAGATAGGTATATATATTTAAGTATTTAAAGTTATATATTTAAGTATTTAACTTATGAAAATTTACCATACAGTCTCAACCAGATTCTACAAAAAGTAACAGCAAGATAAATAAACACAATCAAAACCTAGACTCATCAATTCGGTCCATTCTTCAACTCAATATGTTACAGCATGAGCATGATATGCGAATCTAAACTCTGTTATTTCCTCTGTTTTTCTCATTTCCAGAGCATCTCTCACAGTGTGTCTCTACTTAATAGGTTAAAATTGTGGGGAAAAATGCATAACCATACTGATTTAGTATATACCCTTACTAGACTTAGATTGTATGAAAACTACAATTATATTTTTAAAATGCAATTTTTTACACAACCCAAATATAAGTCAACTGTCTTATCTGGTGCTTGAGCCAAATATAAATGATCTGTTCCAGTGTTGGAGAAAAAAATGAACTTCATTGGACCTCATGAGAGATGCTATGTTGATCCCCAATGTGCACTTTCCTAAGAGACTTAGGATAATTTTGATTTTATTCAAATTTCATTCTCTGTATCCTCCACTTTGGATCCTAACTTCATGATATTCTGTTTATGGTTGTTGTTTTCTTTTAATTCCAATAACTTAAGTTAGAACTTTGAGAAAGTAGACAAAAAAAGTCAATGATGCAATAATTCTATCAGTATGAAGCATTATTTAATATTAAGAAATGTTTGTATTCCTTATGACATCTCTCCTTTAAAAAGCACCACCAACACCACCACCACCATCATCATCATCATCATCAGACATGTATTTTTCAAGAGGAAAACAATAGAATAATAGCAAAACTTTGAGAAGGTAGAATCTGCTCTGTAGTATTTCAAATTCCTTGACCTTGGTCAATGGTGTCACTCATGCCATCCTTTGTCCTATTTTATGCTTTCATCCAAATTCCTTATCATCTCATAAAATGTGTCCTTTTCTTTAATGGGAAGACTTCAGAGTTTATCCAGGCCCATGACATTCTGTTGGGTGTGGAGGGAACCCCCTACCGTTTTGTTTTAGAGACGACAGGATGGTTTTGATAAATGTTTGTAAAATTTGTATAATGATGCATTCCTGTAGGAAAGCCTATTACTAGGACAATCACTTGAATATGAAGCATACTTTTTCTCCAATCAAGTGAATACTTAATGGATAGTATGGCTCTGCATCTCTTCAATCTTTCATGTAGAATGCAGAGTCAGGGGATACTGTGGTAGGGAAAATCTGAGGAATGGAACTTGACTAGGAAATTTGTTGGGATATGTGAACAGATCCGATCTAAACTGGATGTAGTAACCCCCAACCAAGCCAAGAATATAAGTATCTCTAGAACAGGAATGCTAGATGTTGCTCTATTGTAGCTCATCTAGGCTGTAGCTTCTCATACTGTGTGTGAAATACCACTGGTATAGGAAAGAATAATATACAGTAATATTTGAATCTATCCACTGCACACTGTGTAATGATGGATATTAGATGGAAGGTATTCTTTAACCACAGATATTATTTCATCTTATAAATGTCTAAACCAAGCATGATATTTTAATAAGAAATAAAATGTGGACTTTGCTTTTCCAATATAGTTAGACTACCACATAACTTACAATGGAGGAATAAATTAGCAGAGGTGTAAAAAAATCAAGACTTCCTATAATATATAAATAAATAATAAAATTCCATCTAGAAAATCCCTAAGATGCTATATTTTTCTCCATGACTGGTCCTTTCTGATATTTAGACTGGTGATGAGATATTCAAATTATTGATCAAGATATTAATATTGTATCCTCGGTCTGAGAAATATGAAAAGGCTTTTAAGAGCAAATGAAGGGAGGTTCAGAAGAGGTCATAATGGGAAGTTGAACTTGGTTTGAGTTTAAAAGAGTAGAACTTAAACATAGACAAAGATTAGTTCTTTTTTTAAAATTTATTGGGGTGACAATTGTTAGTAAAATTACATAGATTTCAGGTGTACAATTCTGTATTACATCATCTATAAATCCCATTGTGTGTTCACCACCCAGAGTCAGTTCTCCTTCCATCACCATATATTTGATCCCCTTTACCCTCAACTCCCACCCCCCACCTCCAGTTCTTAAGGAAGATCAAAAGCAGAGAGGTGGGACTGTTCACGACTCATTTTGGAGTCAACAGAAAGATTGATGTGGGCTGAGTAGAAGGTTTATGTTGAAGATTAGAGAGAGAATTAGACTGGGGTGCAGAATGTAGAAAACTGAGAATACCAGGTTCAAGAAATTAACATACATTAAATTTAAAACTATGAGTCACAGATGTTTCACAGAATATTTTTATGATTTTATAGTAGATATTTTTTAAAAAGCAAAAATTATTAATCATGCAAATGATATATTTGATTAAATTAAATTTTAAAACTTCTGCATGATAAAATTAAAAGACAAGGAATGGTAGTATAATTTTGGAAGATAGTTATAGCTTCTTACAAAACTGAACATATTCCTACCTAAAGATCCAACAATTGCACTCCTTGGTATTTACCCAAATGAGTTCAAAATTTATGTTTCCATAATACCAGCACATGTATATTTTATTCATAATTGCCAATAGATGAATGGATAAACAAACTGTGGTACATCTATACATTGGAATAACATTCAGTAATAAAAGAAATCAGCTAGCAGGCCACAAAGAGACATTGAGGAAACTTAAATGTATATTGCCAAGTGAAAGAAGTGAATCTGAAAAAGCTATATATTGTTTGATTCTAACTATATGACTTTCTGGGGAAAGCAAAAACTATGGCGACAGTAAGAAGGTCAGTGGTTGCCAGGGGTTCAGGGGGAGATATGGAGGAATGAATGTGTGGAGCACAGATTTTTAGGGTAGTAAAACTGTTCTGTATGATACTGTCATGGTAGATACATGTCATTATACATTAGTCAAAACACATAGAACATACAATACAAAAAGTGAACTCTAATGTAAACTATGGACTTTAGCTAATAATGTATTTGTCTCTATTGGCTCATCAATCAAAACAATTGTACCACATTAATGCAAGATGTGAATGATAGAGACAATGGTGAGGGGGTGATAAAGGAGTATATGCCAACTCACTGTACTTTCCATTCACTTTTCTATAAACCTAAAACTATTCTAAAAATAAAATTTATTAAATAAAAAAAGTAAGGGACAATAGGATAAAGATATTTGCAAAATACAGAGCAAGAGATTTGTATTTGGAATATATAAAGAGTCTCCACAAATCAATAAGAAAAAGACACACAATCCAATACAAAAAATGGGCAAAAGAAATAAACCAGAAATACACAGAAAATTAAATTTTAATGGCAAGTAAATATATGAGAAGATGCTCAATCTTATTAGCAAACATTCCACAAAATATTTATTGAACCTTTATTCTGAGCCAGGCACTATTTTAGATGCTTGGGATACATGAATGTACTAAACATGCATGTAGAGGTTAAATTATTTCAGGTAAGGCATTTCTTTGCACATATTGGCAAAAATTAAATATCTGATCTTATCAACTGTTGGTAAAGATTTAGAAGAACAGGAAATTTCATGTCCTAATGATAGTTGTAAAATGTGGTTCAAAATATGAAAAAAAAACTTGATAACACCTTATAGTATTAAACGTGAATACTCTATTATCCCCAAAATTCCACTTCTAAGTATATAGCCTAAAAAGATTCTAGCACATATACACAAGGAAACATAAACAATTATAGTATTGTTGTAATGTCTTAAGAATTGGAAGCTATCAAGTTGAGCATATACAAAGGAAAGAATATTATAAAGCAGGTTAGAGAAATTAAACAGATATCAATATATCAACATGGCTGAATAGTAAACCATAAATTTGAGGGGAAAAATGCAACTGGAAGAATATAGAGCACATAATAAATCATGTCAATAAAAATTACATAAAACATTATTATATATTGTTCTTGTATATATGTATTATGTGGATGTATAAAATATTTTTAAATGTATTACTACAATCTCCACTAAAAGTATGATATTGGTTGTGTATGGTGAAAGTGGGGGAGCATGAAAATGCATATGGATAGTAAAAGTAACTTCATCTTCATCTTTTTTATTTACTTTACACAAAATTGATTAAATATGGCAGAATGTTAACAAATGTCAGTTTCAATTAATGAATATTACTCATTTTTTGTATTTTCTGTATTGCAAAAAAGATCTTTAATATAAACAAAACTGTAAGAGATATAAGTGAATTGATTACAACCCTACTCAACAATAAGCAAATGTTTTTAATATACCTATCAGAATTTGATTAAAAATGGCATCTAGCCAGTAAACCCTTACATAACCACTTCCAACATATTGTGAAAATTGAGTATGCAGACACCTAATAAGGTAAATGCTGGGCAGAATTTCTTCTAATTTTCAGACAAAAGGAATTGAAGAAAAAATTAGAACCTATGGCTGATTATGCAATGGAACTAAAAAAAAGCAAATCTATTCACCAGAAAGTAATTAAATAATTCATTTGCCCTCCCTGCAGTCTGTTCATTGGTGTAGGAAAGTAACAGAGATTTTACCAGACAGAGAACTTTTCAGCCTCTATCTTCTATTGCGATGCTGGATTTTCATGATGGCCAAATGTGGCCTGTGGCCTCTTTAGACCTGTAGGCATCAGTCTACATCTCACCTATTGATAGGCCACACTGAGTCAGAAGTAGGGATGGGCAAGCTGTACTGAGTTGCACTCCAGGTAGTGGAGTCCCACAAGTAAAGAAAGCATCATGGCAGATGTTCTTAGTGCACACAGGACTCACTTGGGGAATTTATGAAAAGTGTAGGTTTCCAGGCCTCTATCTCCCCACACTAGAGATTGTGATGCAGGGGGTCTGGGAGTAGGCCCAAGGCTCTGCATTCTGATGTGGATTAGCTCATGACTATATTTTGAAAACTACATTGTCATCTTAACCCCATTGAGAAGAGCCTTTATAGTAATGAAAACTGGGAAATTTTTCTTTTGTATGCATTGTATCCACTTAACTATACATTATACATTTTTAAAAAAATCCTAAATCAGTCCAGCAAAACTGAAAGATGCTGGAAATTGGACCATGATTTATAATTATCACCTGTCTTTGTCGATCTGACAAAGGAGTTCAACCGATATCTAAGTAGAGAAAATGAAGAGCCAAAGGTAATTCACTTACCAGTTGGTAAGTTGGCAAACACTAGATCTGCATATACTGAGAAGTTAACAGAAAGATAACAACATGGGATTCATGGAAAAACACAAGCGAAAGGACAAATTTCCCTAGATACCAAAGAGAAAAATAAACCTCTGAAAACAGCACACAACAGAAAAATGAAAATTTTATAACATTTTTTCTCCTTAAAATATAAGAACACATATCAGTGAAATCATATGGTTCTTAACTTTTTCTTTCTGCTTATTTTGCTTAGCATAATATTCTTAAAATCTATCCATGTTGTCACAAATGGTACTATTTCATATTTTCTTATTGCAGAGTAGTATTCCATTGTGTACATATACCACATCTTCTTTATCCAATCATCTATCGAAGGACACTTTGGTGGTCATCCCAATGAACTTTAATTAAAGAAAAAATATATAAGAACACTTGTTTCTTTTGAGCAGATGCAGAAAGTCATAAGAGAAAAATCTGAAATGACTAAATGAGATGAGAAGGATAGTAGAAAAAGAAGGAGAAAAGGAAATAAAAGAAGGGAGAAAAAAATTAAAATAAAGTACCAAAAATAGGAAGGAATAAAATTTAAAAGGCAGAAGATAAATCAGCAATTGGAGGAAAAACATAAAAAGCTCTCCCGTAATATACTTTGAACTCCAAGCTATTCCAGTTGGCTAATGTGTTGCTGAATAAATTCTGCAGCCCAAAAGTAAGGCTCAACATTGCAGTACTGTCTCCTAATAATTTCTTTCCATTCCACTACTTTGTCAGGTCTAGGTACTGGGTCTACAACCAAATAGTTTATCCCAGATTTGTTGAGCTGAAATCTCGTTATTTTTTGTAATAATATAATACAATATTTTTGCTATTTTTATTTAGAACTTACAAAAAACCATTTGCCTGGGGAGACCCTGCCAATAGAAACGTTCCTCACCCATCTCCATAAAATAGAGCCACACAGAGCAAAACCTTGAGAAGTATCTTGAGTAAATATTTTTTGCATGGTCAAAACTCTTACTAAATGGTTCAAATAATTTTGCTTAATTAAGAGAGACAAATATATCACTCAGGGACAAATATTAGTGTCACCATACTCTGGATCTATTATCTTCTATCTATAATCTGTAAATGATCTTTTATTAACTGTTTAAAATTGTGTATAAATTCTACACATTATACTATATAAGTATACATATTTATGTTTATATGATAAGATATCTACACACATACACACATATTTATAATGTTAAAAAGTCTAGATAAAAACTGCAAGAACTCCAAGGAAATATTAAACCTGTTAACACCAACTGTGTATCGCTGGTTAGGTTTTAAAATGATTTTATTTTCTTCTTTTCTATATTTTCCAAATATTCTGTAATAAGAATTTCTTTTTAAAATTGGAAACAGTACTTTTAAATAAGTATCAATGTGTATAACTACATTGTATTCCTCAAATATTATTTAAAAGATAAATCTACACAACTTCTTCTAGCCATGATAAAATAACAAAAATTGAGTTTAACCTCCTGCTGCACACAATGAGAAAAATATATAAAACAACTGTTTTCAGACATAGGAAAACAGGAAATGTAGGACTGGGATTTCTAAGAGAAGGGGGGAACCTTGGGTGAGCTCGACACTTATACTGGCGTTCTGCCAATTACCAAAATATAAATACAGAGAGCGGATGCAGAGATAGTTCAGTTGGCCTCACTGAGATGAGGAGATGGAGATCAAATCTGGGGAGGCTGAGGCAGGTGGAAATTTTGGGACAACGTTCCTGAAAATAGGCAATATGACTACAAAGAGGTCTGTGTAGGAGTCCCATTGGGTCTTCACTGAGTACTAGGCCTGACATGCATAGAAGTAGTTCTACTTCTGGCAAAGACAAATACGTTCTTACTAGACTGACTTTCTTGCAGATAATTACCACATACTCTGGACAAAATGTAAAAGAAATTTCCTGAAAAAAATGAATGGTACAAAAAAGCAGGCAGATTCTGGAACTTAGAAGATAAGTATTTTATAATTTTTAGCTTGAGATCAAGCTACACTTGGCACCATGTGAAGTGGCTAAAACTCAATAGAAAGCACACTGTCATTCAGGCCTAAAAAGTCAGAGAATAGCTGCTGGCAAGTGAGGGAACAAGCCCAAAAACCAAGCATCAGAGACGACTTTAAGCCACTCAGCTAAGAATCAAAGAATTGGACTGAAGGCTGAACTGTTATCCAAAAGGCATAATTTGCAATCTGAGTCCAACCAAGGTAATTGCCTGCAAAAACAAATAGATTTGGGACTAATAAAGCAGAATCCAGAATCTCTACAATGTAACACCAATAATACGAAACATCCAGTCCAAAATTACTTGACATATGTAATAACAGAAAAATATAACTAATTCTTAAGGGAATAGAAAATCAACATAGACAGATTTCAAGGTGGAATTATCAGACAAGTACTGTAGAGAAGCTATTATAACTATGCTAAAGAAATAGAAAAAATGCTTGTGATGCATGAAAAAAAGAAATTTTAGCAAAGAAACAGAAGTTATAAGGCAGAGCTCAAAGAAAATTCTAGAAATAAAATACAAAATACCTGAAATTTAAAAGTGCAATTTATTGGTTTAACAGTAGAATGGAGATTAGCAAGGAAAAACATCAGGTAATTTTAAAATGAATTGAGTAATTACTATCTGAAGAACAGGAAGAAAAAATTAAACACACACACACACACATCTAAGGGACCTGTTTGACAATATTAAGAGGTCATGATATATATATTATGGTCATCCCAGTAGAACAGGAGAGAAAGAATGGGAGAGAAACAATACGGGAAAAAAATGGCCAAATGTTCCCAAATTTGGTAAAGACATAAATTTACAAATTCAAAAAGACAAGTAAAATTCATGTGGATAAATATAAAGAAAACCACATCGAGGCAGATCATAGTCAAACTGTTGAAAGCGAAAGATAAATGTAAAGTCTTGAAAGCAACCAGAGTAAAACAACACATTACATGGGAGCATGGGACAAACGATTCAAATGACCATGAGCTCCTAATCAGAAAAGTAGAGGCCGGAAAACAGTGAAAACACTTTTAAAAGATTGAGAGACAAAAAAAATCACCCTAGAATTCTACATCTAGCAAATATATTCTTTAAAATTAAGACAAATCATACAAAAAAAAAAAAAAAAAGAGAAAATTCATTATCACCAGACATGTTACAAGACATGTTAAAGGAATTTCATCCGGCAATTAGAAAACAATACAAAATGAAAAGTAAAATACACAAAGGAAGAAAGAGTGCCAGAAATACAAAATAAACTAATAAAGGACACTTTTTCTAACTTATAAATTTCTTTAAAAGATAATTAATTATTTAAAGAAAATACAATTAACCCTTGAACCACAACAGATATGAGCTGCACAGATCCACTTATACCCAGAATTTTTTCAGTTGAGCCATGCAGTTCAATCTGTGCTGTTCAATGGTCAACTCTGTGGTTGGGAATCATGTACACTAAGGGCCAATGTAGTTATGTGGATTTTCAACTGTACAGGTAGTTGGTGCTCCAACCCCCATATTGTTCAATGGTTAACTGTATAATGTATTTAACAATGTAGTATAGATAATAAGCCAATAGTAGAAACAAAATTCATATTCAATTTCAAATATTCAATTAATGTGTAAAAAGAACAGATAAAAATAAAGAACAAATGAAACAATTACAAAAAAAACAAAATATGGTAGATTTAAAACCAAATGTATAAATAATTACATTAAATTCAAATAGTCTACACACTAATTAAAAGGCACAGATTGTCAGATGATAAAAAAGCAAGATCCAATGATATACTGTCCACAATAAACTATGTTAAATATTTTTAAAAGCAGATTAATAGTAAAAAAAGTGGATAATATACACCATGCAAGCACTAATCAAAAGATAACTGGGATGGTTATATTAATATCAGACAAAGTAGATTTCAGAATAAGGAATATAACTAAAGATAAACAGGCATGTTTTATAATGATAAAAGAGTACATTCGTCAGAAAAAATATATGTATCTAATAATAAAGCTTCAAAATATATAAAGCAAACTTACAAAACAAAATGGGAAATAGACAAGATTCCAATTATAGTTGGAGATTTCAATACTTTATCAGTAATTGATAGACATAGACAGAAAATCAGCAAAAAAAATACTGATGACTTGACAACATTATCAAGTGACTTGATATAACTGACATTTATAGAATATTCCATCCAATAACTGCAGGATATATGTACTTCCCTTTCAATTGCACACTAAAGATTGTCCGAGATAGACTATATGCTGGTCCATAAAATAAGTCTTAATAAATTGAGAAGACGGAAAAAAATACATAATATATTCTTTGACAAAATTGGAATGAATTAGAAATTAACCATTTTTCACAGAACTGGAACAAATAATCCTAAAATTTATATGGACTATAAAAGACCCCAAATAGCCACAGCAATCCTGAGAAAGAAGAACAAAGCTGGAAGTATCACACTACCTGATATAAAATTATATTACAAGGCTATAGTAATCAAAATAGCAATATACAATAAGATAAAGACAGTCTATTCAATAAATGGTGTTGAGAAAACTGGACAGATACATGCAGAAAAATGAAACTGGACATCTTCTTGGACCATACACAAGAATAAACTCAAAATGGATTAAAGACTTAAATGTAAGACCCAAAACCGTGAAACTCCCAGAAGAAAACATAGGCAGTAAACTTTCTGACAGTGCTCTTAATAATAGCAAGGGAAACAAAAGAAAAAATAAACAAGTAGAATTACATCAAACTAAAAAGTTTTTGCACAGCAAAGGAAACCATCAATAAAACAAAAAGACAACCTTCTGAATGGGAGAAGAAATTCGCCAGTGATACAATTACTAGGATTAATATACAAAATTTATAAATAACTCATACAACTCAACACCAAAAAAACCAAACAATCCAATTAAAAAATGGGCATAGGACCCGATAGACATTGTCCAAAGAAGACATACAGATACCCAATAGACATGAAAAGATGCTCAGCGTCACTAATCATCAGTGAAATATAAATTAAAACCACAATGAAATATCACCTCACACCTCACACCTGTCAGAATGGCTGTCGTCAATAAATCAACAAACAAGTGTTGGCGAGGATGGGGTGAAGAAGGGAACCCTCGTGCACTGTTGGTGGGATTGCAGATTGGTGCAGCCACTGTGGAAAATAGTATGGCGGTTCCTTAAAAAACTAAAAATATAACTACTTTATGACCCAGCAATTCCACTTCTGGTATTTATCTGAAGAAATCCAAAACCCTAATTCAAAAAGATGTATGCGCTCCTATGTTCATTGCAGTGTTATTTACAACAGCCAAGATATAGAAGCAAACTAAGTGCCCATCAATAGATGACTGAATAAAGAGATAGTACATATATGGAATACTACTCCATATGTGGAATACTACTCCATTTGTTCTATCTTGAATCTATAGACTTTACAGAAATCATGGAGACATGAAAACTCTTTACAATTTTGGATTGTATTCATCTCATAAATTTATCCATCAAAGAAATTAAACTGATGACATTATGTGCTTGTTGGAAAAATATTTGGCTGGAGTCAATTCAAAGTGAAAATCTAATCAAGCTAGCTTAAAACACAACAGATGCAATAGTAGATCTTGCTAAGTCTCTAGGAGGTTTTGACAATATGACTGTCGAAGACACCCGAGAATTACTGATGGAAGAAGAAACTGATGAAGCAAATTTGGTGGAAATGACGTCTGGAATATGCCAAGATAATTCAGGGGACGATAGCACAGGTGAAAACAAAGAAGTTAAACACTTTACTCTAAAAAGCATAAAGGAAGGTCTAGACTTAGCCGAACAGCTGGAGCTACATTTCCTAAATGAAGATCCTTCCACTGAAAGAAGCACAAAGTTTAAGAGAGAACTTCACAAGTGCTTAGCACCATATAACAAAATATATAAAGATCTCTCAGCTAAAAGCAAATAATCTAAAATAACAGATTTTTTGCAAGAAGTACAGAATAGAAGTCAAGATAATGCTGAAGAAAGTTCAGAGGATGAAGATATCTTGTTGAAAAGAAAACGCCCTTGGTTAATAGTGCTTAGTAGTGATGGCAAAGAAAATATTATTTAATACATATTAATAATATGTTATACTTTTGGTGAAAATTGCTTTAATAAAGATATTTCTCTTAATTCTAAAAATATAATAGTATTTTCTTTTTAATTTTTGGAAACTAACCCCCTTTTTTGTACTAGTTCTTTGTTTTATAACACAGATTCACATAACATGGCATTTTTTAGGAACCAAACAATCAGGTAATGCTTCACCCACATGGATGAAATGAAAAAAATGACCGATACAAATAAACAAAACCAAGAAGAAAGATCCCAGTAAAAAAAACCCTGAATTTGTCATTCAAAATCTTCCCATGGACATACCTGGTGGGAAGATTACTGGTAAATTCTACCAATTATCTAAGGAAGAAATAAAAACAATCCCACACCAACTCTTTCAGAAAAGAAGAGAAAGGTATGCTTACCAACTTGTTATCTATACAGAGACATTACAAGAATATAAAAACTGCAGAGCAATATCTTATGAATATAGGTTCAAAAATTCTTTAAACATATTATATACTCATGTCTAGTAACATATAAAAAGCATAATACAGCACAAACAAGTAGAGCCTATCCCAGGAAAGCAATATTGATTTCACATTGGGAAATGAATCAGTATAACACCATATTAATAGAATAAGGAGAAAATCATATAATCATTTCAATAGACACAGGAAAAACATTTGATAAAATTCAATCCTCATTCATTATTGGTAAACATTCAGCAAACTAGGAACGAATGAAAAAATAGCTTCTTTCTTTTGATAATAAGCTGCACCTGGACTAGAGTCCCTCTTATATCCATGGAACACTACTTTCCATGTCTAAATTATCCTTCCATCTTATAATACCACTGACACCTGAAATTGAAAATACCAAAAATAAAACAGAATTTCCAGATTAATCTATTATCTATAGGTGGTAACAATAAAAATAAATACTAGATGATAACGGTTACTTGTATTACTGAAGTAAGTTCCGTTTTAAATTCGCGATTACCTCTCAGCTTCTACATTCTCTAACCATTTCTATCCAGAATTCAAAAATCATTTGAGCTTTATTTTCCTTCTCCGAAGTCTATTCCAGATACCAATTATTACTCAAATCAACAGTCATAGGAATTAACCTCAAACCATTTACAAATTGTTCTTTCATTATCTGCATGCTTTCATGTTTGATTAGGGTTATGCTCTTGACTGGAATGCTCTCTCTTTCTTTTTCTATGTACAGAAGTTTATAAACTTTTTCTGTAAATGTCCAGATAAGTAAATATTTTAGGTTTTGCAAGCCAGAGGGTCTCCGTTGCAAATATTCAATTCTATTTTAGTGTGAAAGCAGTCATTCAATATATGAGAAAATGGGTGTGGCTGTGTTCCAATTAAACTTTTAATAAACAAGTTGTGACCTGAATTTGGCCTGCGGGCCATAGGTTACTTACCTTGCTCTCTGATATCTTTTCCCTTATTGAAAGATTGCTGAAGACATATTTTACAGTTAGGAGTGGAAGGACCAAACCATCTTGCTTACTCGCTCTAATATTTGCAGTCATTCTGAAAGAATGAATGAATAAGACATTTAAATAAAAGTATTTGGGGGAACTATTCAGGAACGTCATCTGTATATTTGCCTTCTTTCTGCTGTTGGAGTTAAATTTCTCAGGACTAGAACCCCAAGTCTCCCATTTCTATGCATACAAAACATGAACAAAAACTTATCATGACTACGATAATCAAGATGAAATTAATGTAAACTTCTTAAGAAATAGCCAATCAGTGCTTGTGATGAGAAGAGAAGGGCGTCCACATTACACCTTTGTTTGATCTGTTTCTGGAGTGATCAGGTCAAGGGAAGAAGAGACATCATGCTGTATTCATCCTCTTTCTTTTTTTCCTAAGACTGGATGAATGGACACAATGAAAATAAGTTTTAACATACAGTATGTGCATGAGATTTGGGTGTTTGGTCCAGATACGTATTTACAATACTTACTTGGGCTACTTGTTTAGAACTGCAATAAAGAATTAATCCAAGAAAAATAACAATATTAAGGCTCATCACAAGTGCTTTTAATTAAGATTTAGTTTTTAAGTGTTAACTAAATATTTCCACAGCACTCCACTCTCCCTAATAATCCATTGACGAGTTCTCTAGATCCAGTGTATCTTCAGCAGTGAAATATAAATCTCGTCCCAATCACCAAAGTGATCATATTATTGCAGTTCCCTTTACATTTAGCATATGTAAAGGTTACACATCTCTGCCCTACTGGAGAGTGCTGGCTTGCATATGGTTTGTTGGATATGCCTAAGAGAGTCCTGGTTCATTTTGGTTTATTTTGAAGTCTTGAGGATGTTCTGGTTCAGTTTGGTTTATTTTGAAGTCTTGAGGATTGAACATTACTGCTCTGTTCTCATACTAAGGCCTCCATGCAGGGTGGGTCATCCCCCTTTGACCATGTTTGTGTTGAAGTAGTAAATGAGCCCTCAAAACGGCAGCCTGGTGTTTTTCTCTCCCATAAAATATTGCTGAGTCTAGCATATCTTCAACTGAATCAAATGACTTCCACAAATGGAAGTTATAAGGAATATAAAGTATCACCCCAGACAGGGAGAAAACTGTATTTCTAGTGCTTCTACTCCTCAACTTAACTCTCCTTTGGTTAACATTTATTTAGTACTTTGGGATATGTGCTGAAAACAAGTGAAATCCATTGCTGTATTTTCAGTGTCTAGCACAAACACGTCTGTTTAATAAGTGAATCAGTGATCTTAAAATGAGAAATTAAAAGTTCTTTACAGGAATTTGCATTCCATCTCCCTATTGTATCCTATTTTGCCATTTATTTAAACAAGATTACTTTTAAAATTTTAAGCTGAACTTTCCATACTTCCTTGGTTTTTCATCAACCAATACTCTATGGCTACGGGTAGAATTATTAAAGTAAGAAATGAAAAACTTACTTGTTTTTATCCCCACTAATAAGGAGAAAAAAGGCCCAGAAGGGAGAACATACGTTCTATTTTAATCTTCAACTTTTTATAATTCATTTATTTCATTCATGAAAAACCCCTTCTCTTTACTTTATAAAACCTAGGGAATCAAGAGGAATTTCTCCTAGCTTATTAAACAGAATCCCTTCAAACTTGTCCGTGTTATGTGTGACTTTTTTTTTTTTCCAGTTCACATAAATTTGAGCATAGACATAGTGTGCCTGGAGCAAAAACAGAAGTTTAAGGAGTCATTTTAATGCCAGATCCCATGTGAATTTACTCTTTTCCATATTTGGAATTAACATCTGGAGTAGTTAGGCTTCCACGAGCCATGCCAACTATATTAATGATTCAGGTAAAGGGAGACCCCACATAGCTCAGGCAGTAGTCCTGACAGCCATCAACAGCAGTCTTGTGGCGTGCTATTGGCAGGGTGGTGGTGGCATTTTTCTTTCAGTATTGGATTCCCATATATAAGAAACATATGCCATCATGGCTTGTCCGGACTTCCTACTTCCATCATCCCAGAGTTGCTCCTTAGCTCCTTCTCTTCTGGGTAGTGCAGTTCCTAAAGACAGCAGGGGCAGTCTCCCTTTGGTTGGAGGAGAATGTTGCTCAAAGAGGTAAATAAAGTGTGCAGAAGATATGTACATTTTTACATCCTGTAAATACTCTCAGAGTGAAGAGGCCAAAGGAAATGTATCAAAAGAAAAGGAAAAAATGTGACTGAATTAATCAGTGTTGTTTATGGGTGTCCCCCATGTCCCCTGCACTATGTACACAGGAAGTATAAATGGACAAATGAACTATATCTATCTATCTATATAGATAGATAGATATATGTATATATATACAGATAGATAGATAGATAGATAGATAGATAGATAGATAGATAGATAGATAGATAGATAGATAGATAGATAGATAGATAGATGTATATATACTGGAAGTTTAAAATAGTCACTCTTCTCCACTTTCTTATAATCTAGTGGAGAAGGAAAATTTGCTTGAAATAGCAGAAGTATAATGAACTCCTTTACTTTTACTAAATGTAACAGACATTCAAAAAAGAGGAATAGATTGTGTTATATTGTTATAGTCACCTTTGATTTTCCCATCAGTGATATTCAAACGCAATCTTTGTTGGCAACCTCAGTAATTACTAAGAAATCATCTTATTCAAACTGCCAGAGCTGAACCCTTCTTAGTAGAGTTAAAGCTAAAGCTATCACTTAAACTCTGGAGCTGGGCCGCTCGAGCTCGTGGTTTGACTGCATTAGATATGTGGCCTTGGGCAAATTACTTGACCTCACTAGGCCTCAGTTTCTATATTTGTAAAGTGAGGTATTACTAGAATGTTCTTCATAGTATTACAGTGAGGAATAAACAAATTCATAACATTTTTGGTAGAATGCCTGCTGGTAAGCACCATGTAAGTATTCACTATTATTTCTAGCACAGTGACTGCTGGTAAGCCCTATCTAAGTATTTGCTCTTTGATTTCTACCACCAGCACAGCTGACATTCCCCAAGACATCAATATAATTTGGGAATGATAGACCAGCCCAGTACCTTGCAATCACAAATCCATGATTGTTGAGTGAAAGAATCCAAGCCAAGCAGACTACAGATAGTTTCAGTATGCCCAGAAGGTAGTGATGTGAAAAAAAATTGGCCTGATCCTCTCTCTCTCTCTCTCTTTTTTTTTCTTTTTTCTTTTTCTTTTTTTTTTTTTTTTTTGCTTTGGCATGTTGTTTGTGTTTGCTAGGAGGGCCCCACCTGTCTAGCCAGGTACCAGCACACAATTTCTCTCTTCATCTCTCTGATCACACCTTCCAACTCTTCCATGGAATGCCTTTAGTAGGTAGAATCACCTTCCCCTGTAGCAAACACACACAACATCCTCTTATTTCTTTAAGTGAGGAATGGTTATCTTAGAGCTTAGAGGACTTCACATCCTCCGGTCACAACATTGCAACTTTGTTTCAGTGTGCTATTTTTATGGCCAGCTGCTTCTCTATCTGAAGCCTCCCCCAGCTTTGTGTGTTACCCCTTGGATGCCCTGAAGGTGTCAGGAGGATCAATTTGCTCAATATCCTGAAATTTTTCAGAGATAACCATCAGTGCAGCACTGCAGTAAAGCAGTAGGAAATTAGACGTGATTAACATGTTTCCTTAAATCACTCAACTGTGAGCTTCATTTTTCTTCACAGAGAAATTTAGTATTTCCTTTCCTCCTAATGAAAAGTCACAAAGTTCACACCTACATCTGCAGCTGAAGAAGAAACACCTTATTAGACTTGGAATAGAAGATTATAATCTCACCCCGTACCATATTTTACATTTCTGTAATTTTTTGCAAATTTTTTAAAAGGTAATTTTTACATATATTGTTTGCAAGTGTCTTCACAATGTCTTTATAAGGTGGAGAAAGCTGCTGTCTTTAGCCTCACTTTTGATGAAGAATCTGGCTTAAAGACATACAATGCTTTATCCAATCACCTTTTCACACCAAAAATGGTATTAATTCCAGTTGGGCTGACCTTCAATCTCATTCTGTTTCTAATCTTCAAGACTGAAAACTTGAATTTCCACAACTGCTGATAAAGCTGCAAAGAATAGGGGCTTAAATTACTTCGAGAAAAGGTCTTAAGTTGACTCGCATTGATTTATATTTTACCCAGTTAGAGTTGTATCCAAAGAGAATGAAAAGGAATTATTTACTCTGTCTTTCTCCCAACTCCTTTTGGCCTTGTGACATAAGGGAGAGTCTCCAGGTTTGATCAATGATCACACAACTTAAAATTATATTATCTGTCTCTATGACTGTCCTTTTCATTACTTCTTAGGTCCCAGTTAGACCCTCAGAGCTGACAGACAACTGGTGTCTTGTCCCTGTCCTGGTCACCCATGCCCTCCCCTCATCTTTCAGAAGGGGGAAAAAATCCCCACAGTCAAGGAATAAAGAGAAACAAATGTCAAGCATTTTTCTAAACGGGTAGAAAATGCCAATACTCCATTTTCTTATTGAGTAATGAATTCATTCATACGTTCAACAAAATATTTACAAAGACCCTATATGAGCTAAGCTTTGGAATAGGTGCTGGGAAACCAGATTTAAAAGATAATAAAATAAAGTAAGTGAAATAAAGTAAAATAAACCTGATCTCAAAGAGCTTATGTCCAGTGGGAGATTATAAATTCTCTGAGATGTCTAAGGAAGGCTTCCTGGGGAGTAACATAACATACAAAAGACCCAGATCTTGTAGCAACACTAAACATTTGAGAAAGAGGAAACATCTGTTTCCACTGAAATGCCACCAGGATCATTGCAAGTTATCTGGGGACAAGGTGCAAAATGGGTGTTGGGAAGAAATTGGTGCTCCCCTTCTCCCATCCAAAGACATTTTCATATAGATGAAATCAGCACTGAGGCCCCTTTGAAGGAGAATAAGGATACAGCAGGCAACCTGGAGGTAAACTGATACAGCAGGAGGGGGTTCCATCCATCTTCCACCTTGGTGTTCTAGGCAGCAGTGCCTGAGGCGAGTCTGTACACCCACCTCACTTTTACATTCAGCCCCACATGTTTCCAGATTCACTGGAGAGGTTAGGCAGAAATCTAACCCTGGGTGATAGGGGAAAAGTACACAAATAAAGCAGAAGCGATGAGGCCCTGCTGGAGGGCAGCAGAGAGCAAGAGGGATACAGAGGAAGAGGTGCAGAGTGTTACTTTTATTAGTGGTTTTTCCCTGAGCAGAGATGTTAAGCCACATAGGAAACAGGAATGAATTTAAACACTGGTGCAGGTAAACAAGGCTGACTTGTTTTACTGCTGACAGGATTTTTGTCTTTGTTCTTTCTTCCATTTTAGTTTAGTTTAGTTTGGTTTCGTTGTGAAACATTCTGACATCCTCCTAAAAGAGGACTTCTAACAGAGATTAAAAAAAACAAAACAAAAACCCATCAAATCAGTATTTCCTAATTTAACTGTCTAATTCAGTTCTGATATACCCAATGACAATAAATATATAACAATAAATAAGTAAATAAATGAATAAATAAATAAATGGAGTCCACGGTTTTATAATTACAACAGGACATTGTGATAAGACTGTGGTCTGGAGTAGACAGTTGACAGGATTGAAGAGAGGAAGATTAATGAATGAGTCTGTTAGTGCTAAAGAGCATGTAAAAGGGAAATTCCAAGGATGTCTCGGTCTCATAGCAGGGGGCGGAGCTGTTCAGAAGTGTAGGGTGAAGCCAAGTGAAACCATGTTCTCAGCTGAGGCCATACCTGCATAGTGATCAAAGGAAGTTAGTATGAGAAATGCCCAAGTGGTACGTCTTTCCAAGAAGCCACTAATCTTTAACTAGAATATCTTGGGAGCAAGGTGAGAATTGGGGGTGAAAACACTCAGTTACCTGTTAATGGAATTTTTAAGGTTGAGTGATTTTAAGAGTAAAGGGAATCAAATAGTTTTTAACATCACATGTCTACAATTACTGATCAGAGGCCCCTAGTGCAGGATGAGTATGTTAAGATGGGGTTTTGAAGTTTAGGAGAAGAGCCTGCGGTGCTGGTGGGGAGTAAATATGTCCATCTTCCCATCCTGTATGATCCACTGGGCTTTTCTTAGGGGCAAAGGACTATCTCCACTCTGACTGGCCAGACCTTCATTTTGATTGATGTGTCTCTGCCATTCTGATTCTTAAATACTTTGAATAACATCCCTAGAATCACCCCCATACCAGAAATGTGACCTAATAACAAGAAAACCAGCCCTGGTCAAGCGGTGTTGTTTGCTCCCAGCTGACTATCGCAAAGAGCAATTCTCCTGTTGGAATGTTGTCTTTTTAAGGAGTGGGACCCATCAGTAAGTTGGTCCTCCTGTGAGCTATCTATATTAAAATAAATAACTATATGAAGCTATTATTTTGCAACTGTTAAAGAGACGGGTTCAAGAAAACCAGAACTATCTATTGGCAGGTAAGACTGTCTTGGGAAACCTAACCTTCCTGATCCACATACATGAGGTTTCCTGTCCTAGGCCTGGGGAGAAGATATGGGGAAGCCTTGGTTTCCTGGGATAGTCCCAAGTTCAATAATGCCAAAGAAATCTGTAATCCAACCAAGAAAAAAACCTGCATGTACTTTTGGATTCTTTCCAGCCTCTTCTGTTCTCCTCAGTACTCAGGTAACAGTAGTCAGCTCTCATACCCAGTCCCTGCAGTACACAGACCCCTTGCCTTATGCACTGCAAACTCTGGAACTCTCTAACTTTCACAACCTGCTGTGTAGTGTGTAAGGAAGGGCAGCCAGATAGATCATTAGGTATGGTACTAAAGATGCAAGATGACAGTAAGCACTAGCTCCAAACATCAGACGTACTCTGGAGTACATTCTCCATCCAGAGCAGACACTGATGGCTCCACGTGGCTGGTTGCTGATGTCTGTATGACTTTCAGGAATCCAGCTGAAACCAGGCAGAGAAAATAAAACTGTATAAGTTAAGGACAGGGACAAGGAAAGGCCTACTGTTCTGTATTCAATGAAGGTTTTCTTTTTCTAACTTATAAGAAAACAACTTTCTTATTTAAGTGTTTTGGAACATATGTTAGTTTTATTCGTATTGAGACACGTCACAGAACTTCATGGAGTGTGACAGGCATTTATTCTGATCCAGTAGGAAAATCTATCATGGATAAATAAATCTGACATTCAGGTGTTCCTTGGACACATGTCACCTCATGGAGTCTAGACTTTTCGGTTCCTTTTTTATTTAGGAATAATTTCCATAGCATCAACCTTTTCAGACACCTGGTCCCAGATGGCAAAGAAACCAAGCTCAGGCAGTAGCAAGTTGTCAAGGCAGGACAGGTGTTTGCTTTGCTTCATTTCTAGAACAGCCTGCATGTGACAACATGGCTTTGATGTGCTTTCCTGTTCTTCTGTCTACACATGTCTGTCAAAAACTTGAAAACACCCATGCCCTGACTAAAGGATTGTGCTTATTTCCCCTCTAGGCGTTTGCTTTGGTGCAAAGGAAAATCATACCATGCACTACATGTATGGTGCATGGGTTCTGATTGCTCGGCACCAGATCATGAGACTTATATACTCACATGAAGAGTGAATGATAACTATATACTTTGCAGGTGGAAACGAACTGGTGAAATTTTACCATGGACAGGATTTGACCCTGATAGTAAAACCTGGAGCCATAGGGTCAGTTTCTCAAAATGTAGGCCAACGGACATTTTTAAATGGCATTCTACCTTCACGGAGATTTGGTTCCTTTTTTTCCTCAAAATGTATTTAGAGTGACTGTGCGATGGTTTGTTACTCTAGTCCATGCTATTTCTATAAAAATATTTAATTTGAGCCCAAGAATAGAACCAGAGAAGGGAGAAAAGTTAATAAGTAATTATTCATTGGACATTCATTTGTTCCATAAGTGTCTGTTGAGTATCTGCTATATGCTAGAGAAAGTGCTACGCACTGAGATACAGAAATGAACAGTGCAGCTAAAGCCCCTGCCTTGGGGGCGCTCAAATTCTAAAAATAGAAAATGAATCAGTAAACATATAATATAGAGGGTGCCAAAAAAATGTATACACATTTTAAGAAATGAAAAAAACTGTATTAAAATTGTAATAATATATACTGATAACAAAGATGAATCAGTCATATATATACCTTTTTTTGGCACCCCCGGTATATGATACAATCATATGCAGTGTAAGTGCTGGAAAGAATAGTACAGCAGAGGAAGAAGCTACAATGTGTCGTTAGAAGAAGCCTCCCTGGTTTGTTGTGTGAGAGAAGTAACTGAACAAATAATTAAGTAAGGGGTAAGACCATAAAATATGATTTTATTTGTTATAGAAGATAGCATAAATTTTAAAACTATAAAAATTTTAAAAATATAAATGGGTGACGGTAGAAAAGGTACAAACTTGTCCATATAAGATTAATAAGTTCTGTATAGATGATGTAATACAGAATTCTACACCTGAAATCTATGTAATTTTACTAACAATTGTCACCCTAATAAATTTAAAAAATAAATTATAAAAAAAAAGATTAATAAGTTCTGGAACTATACTGTACCACATGATGACTGTAGTTAACAACACTGTATTGCATATTTAAAGGTTACTAAGAGAGTAGAACTTAACAGCTCTCCCCCCAAGAAAAAAATTGTAACTATGTGTTAAGTGATACATGTTAACAAAACATATTATCCTGATCATTTCACAATATATACATATATCAAATCACTATGTTGTGCACCTAAAACTAATAGTATTATATGCCAATTATATCTGAATAAAACCCGAAAAATATACATATAAATGCATAACGTTATTTACAATCACAAACATTTTTGGGGGCATATTTTCCTAACAACAATGCTGTAAAGTGGATAAAAGATATTAATATTATCCTCTCTCCCTTTTATAGATGGTAAAACTGTTAAATTATAAGAAATTTTCCTAGTTCATAAGAGGTACAGCCAGGATCCTGAACAAAGACTTCCTGACTTCATATACAACGTGTTAAAAGTACAATATTTATTATCTATGACCAAAGCTAGGTATTGAGCTTTGTGGAGGAGCTCTTTTATTATAGACTGTAGACTAAAGTAGACCTGCCATTATGGCCTGCAGTTTATGGCCCCTGAGTAGAAATCCATGTTTGTGTCTTCTGCCCTCGTCTTCTTCCTCCTACAGCTGATTCCCACCAAAATGGACCCATAAACCAAGAAGGAGGGGTATCCAAAGACTTGATTAAGCTATCCAGATTCTATTTGCTGAGAATTTGAACTAAGAAGTCAATGATCTATAGCCCGGGGATCTTATGGATGAGCTACACTGAAGTGGAAAGCACTTTAATAAGCCACTTGCACAAGGAGAGAGAAACAAAGAAAATTCACTGAAAATGAGGGACTAAAAGGAGGAGGGAAGACAAGAATGGAGTAAACTAACACTGGGAGAGACAACTGTATTTTTCCTGGAGAAAGTATGGAATTGCCCAAGACACTGCTTCAAATCCTCAACCAAAGCACACCTGTCATGGAAAGTATAGGGTTGGTAGATGTGAGTCAGGACAGGTAGCCTAGGAAATTGACAATCCCCTCCAGGGTACAAGCTGAGGTGCCTCACTGGTTACACAAGTATCAAGTGACTGTATCCAGTACCTGCAGCTGGAGAAAAACAAGAACCAGTTTCATCCAGCAAGGCTGATCCCTATGACTGGTACCTGACCTTTAGCTAATTATACTGTCACTATAATCTCCTTTACACTGTGGTTACTATGACTCCCATCATGCATCTGAAGCCATGAAAGTTCCTAAGTAACCAAATAAGGAAGACAAAGCAGGGAGAAGGAGGGTCCCGCGTTGAGGGGAGGAGACGACTGAACCACGTCGATGGGACGTCACCATTTCCCCGACCTGGGGCAGGATAAAAACGCCTGATTCTGATTTCCTTGGCATGACTTGTTCTTGGAGCTTGCCCACTCTTTCCTCTCAAGTGTGTACTTTCATTTTCAATAAATCACGTTCGCTTTCCTGCATCTGTCTCACTGTTGAATTCTTTCTTGTGTGAAGACAAGAACCCAGTCACTGCTGCTCCAGGGTGAATCCTCTCTTGGACATGCCTGTGAGCCTCCAGTGACATCTTGACTGAGAAAAAGCAAATGATTTTTATCCTGATTAATACCTCTAGGGATAAAATTCCTACATTTGAATGATTGTTATTGACAGGATGAGACAGGAGCTGAAGAAGTGTCATCACTTGTTTACTAGTAGAAATAAAAATCATAAATCATCTCTGCTTGGCTCTCCTTTTCAACTTCGCCGCCCACGGTAAAGAGCTATAGTATTTCAGAACTGGAAGGGAACTTGGAGCTCGTCACATCCAGGTAAGCCAAGAGAATTTCATCCCATTTAGCTACATAATATCCGTGAGAGGTTGGGAGAGGCAGAGAACATGGACGCAGGAGCTAAGGCACCAAGAGTTTTCATACAGATCATGGATGGTGCTTATTTACATAGGGCAAGGACTCCTGGCTTCAAGTCCTATGTCACTTCTTCAGCCACAACTACAGAACAGGACACACTTTATTCTCTTAAAACCCTCCCCAGAGACACTTTGCCAAGCTAAACAAATAAACAAAAACAAAGAATGCCGCTCCCAGAAAACATCCACTTCAGAATAACTACAGGCCAGCGGGGCCATACAACGACAACAAAAAATCCTTAAACGAATGCAAATAAAACCAAAAGTAGGGACTAAAAGGACAAGGCTATTCTGGGGTCTAGTAGCTTACACAGCAGATGAGTTCCAAACATTTCTTAGCTTGCTTTCTGGTCCTATCCCTGTTTATCATATAATGTCCCAAAGCCCAATTTTCATCTGCCTGACAGAAATAACAGTACTGGTCACCAGGATGCTACGAGGAATAAAAATGAACAAAGTAAAAGGACCACTGAAGGCATGAAGAACTATAAAATCATGGACTAAGAGAGCTGATAAAAGGTTTTGACAGGTAATCTAGCTTTGAAATATAAAATTAGGTGAATGATATTTCTTCGCCTTGGCAACTAATAGAAACTTGCATACACATGTGTTTATGTCAAAGAATACAGAATGGGGAGGGATTCCTTGATCTGCTTCTACTGTTCCCATCTGCTCTGGGGCTCTTTGCTCAGTCCAAGAAGAGGGGTTGATTAGGACAACAGAAGTTGCCATGAAATAGGGTAAAATTTATTCCTGGAAACTGTCCATCCATTGCCATCATTGCCACCATCCCCACCCCATGTCCTACTTGTCTTCCCACTATCTTTTGCCATATTCACTAGTCTTTTTTTGCTATCCATGATAATGCAAGGCTACACACTACTGACTTAAATGACAAGAGAAATCCTCTTCTAAGAAACAAGTTCCATTTCCCTCTAGACCTACAAAAGTAATAACTAACACATAAACTTCATGTATTCCGCTCCAAACACCCGTGGAGCCCTATTATTTGTTAGGTACTAGCTTCAGCTAATAGACAGTCTTCTCATGCCACAAAAATTCTTAATCAGATGAAATACAACTCAGATCCAAAAGATGACAATGCTAGAAATGTCAGGTACACAGCAGGCCAATGAAGCCTGGTACTTACAAAAACCCCAGAGAGTGAGAAGGCAATTATACATATGGGACAGGGCTGGTGCTAAAGTAGTTAAACAGAAGCATGATCTGACAGTGGCTTTGACCTTCCTGTTCTCTGGCCAGCTGCCAAGCCTGTGCTTTCGTGGACTGACATGTGAGCATATGGGAAGCTCAACTCTGACACCTGCCATGAAGTCAGAGGATCAGAGTGGCCAGCAGATACTGATCTGGCTCTGAAAGGGAGAGAATCTGTAGGGGTGGAGGAAGGCTTGTTCCCTCCATGCCCAAAAGACAAATAGTTCTTTTCACAAAAATTAGAATGAAGCCTGAGGCACACATGTGATCTCAGATTGAAGAATAGCTAAGTATTTACAGATTTCTCCACTGATGTTCAGAAAGATTCTCCATTCAGTTGAAGTGGCATGTCTTCAAGTCTCACAGCACTTGTTATGAATAAACCAGACTGGCCTTGTTACCATCTGAAATTCTATAACACGTATTTTTCAGTTTTGGCCGACATTCTAAGAACAGCAGAATTCTCACCACTGCAAAGTCCAAGCAAATCAGAATATAAACCCACCGTTGATATATTTTCTTTTGACATACACAATTTTACTGAAACTGCTTACTTGGAATATGAAATGCAAGGATGTCTTATCTGAAAATTCTACAAGGACGTATGGCTTCAGGAAAGTCCATTATGACCCTATTGTTGTAATGCCATTTTGTCTACTGATTCTTAATTCACTATGTTCTTACATCTAGAAGCCCTTTTAAAAAAGGTTTAAACTACAATCTCAAATATAAACCCCCCTTTTCCTTTGTTCTTCACTTTGTAATTGTGCACCAATGCCCAATATGAAAGATGCTTCATTTAGCACTACAGCTAGCAGTATATCTATTCCCGGATTTCTGAGACATCTGCCAAGATCTATGTCTCAGTCCATGAGCAAAAATATCATAGACTGTTTGCAGATCTTTGTTTTCTAGGAAGATACGTGAGATGGAAATTGGCAAATTGCAATTGCACTTTAGAGTGTCTGGTGAAATTATTTTGGATCCTTGATGTATGGGAAAGTGGTTTGGATGGCTGGCCAGACCAGACATTGTAAATGCTCATGCCAGAGGAGCCAAAGCAATACACTGACCCATTCCAAACTATTAGGGGAAAAACTGCTTAATTAGGGAAGTCTCTAGTTCTGAAGGCTGGGTGATTTAAATGCTCAGTGGGGAAGTTATTGGTCAGTTGATAGGTCAGCCATGGTCTGAAGACTTTTTTTCTTAACATAACAATTTGTCTTCAGACTTTTTAAAACCTCCAGTAGACTCCATTCTAGCCAAATATTTAGTGGTTTTGTGAAGTTTTTTGGTATTCATATCAACTGCAGTTCTTCAAAAACCCATTTAAAATGTTTCTTTTCCATATGGCCTTCTGAAAGGGAACAGGGGATTACAAACTTAAGATTGTGACAAAAAAGAATGCGCTTTGTAACTATTTCCGTACTTTCTAAGCTTCTTAAATGAGTTTGATTTATATTGTGCCAAGACTGTATACCGTGTTTATCATTAGCATTGGGATTTAAAAATATATATATTCCTTTGGCAACTGGAATAACTGTATGTATGCTATGTGGTAGGTTTTGGTCTTTCTCTTTTGCTGTTCTGAAGTTTGATTGACTGATTCCATAAATGAATCTTGAAGAAGGACATATCATCCAAGTTTCATCTCAACACTTTCAAGGCATGTTGAGCACAACGTCCAAGTCGAGGAGACAGAGACTTGTTTGTAAGGTTGTTCTTACTCTACCTCATTGTCCCATTATGTAGGCTGAGAACACTGCTTCTTCTTAGATTTTCAAAGTCTTGGGGCTGTAACTTCACCCATTTTCATGAATATGACTCTATAAGACAAGCCAAATAATGTACCCTTCTGAGAAGCCTTGGAGTCCCTGCCAAGCCCACGGTTCCCTTCAGGGTGGTTCACCATCCATAGATTACTTTACATTCTGGGCTCCCCAACCTCCCCCCTCAACACTGGCTGCAGCTTTTCTAGCCAAAGAATGTGTGCCCAACCAAAAGGCGCCATCCACAGACTGGGGAAGGGCCAGGAAAGGGTCCAGCTGGAGAACTCTACACAACAAAATGGTGGAATGACTGATCCCATCAGATCTCACACTTGGAATCCGACTGGGAGATATACAAAGTTGCAGTCAGTAGTGGAGAAAACAAAAGAAGGTAGAAGGCATACCCAAGGGGTAGAAGTCTAAACACAGCAAGAAATAGAGAATAAGATATATGGAAACCGAACCATAAACCTGGCAGAATATCATTGGGGTTTCATGCATCACAAGAGCTGCAGATTATTCAAGTTACTGCTGCATTCTGACTGGCTCCTGAGTTCTCCATCACTTTGCCTGTGGAGTGGCTGGGACTGGTTCCTGTCCTTCTCACAACATATCTCCATTACACAGGGATACAAGAGTTGGGGGCTTTTTCCAGTTTCTGACAAATAATATTGGAAACTTAAGTAAATATTTCATTTGCTATGAAATGAAACATCTATTTTGTGGACAGATGTTCTGACAGGTTTTATGAGGACTACAAAGATGAAAATCTACAATTACTGCTGTCAAGGGACTCATTGGTTTAAAGAGGTAAGATCATAGAGTGCTGATGGAAGCAGTGAAGTGTTAAAAGTGAGCTCTCAGGAGCCAGATTGCCTGCTTCCAAATCGTACTCCAACATCACTAGCTGTGTGACCCGGGGGCCAGTTACTTAACCTCTTTGTGCCTAAGTTTCCTCATCTATAAAATGAGGCAATACTCTAAAACCTATTTTGTCAGAATAAGACAAGATAAGATCTGTAAGGGGCTCAGAACAGAGTTCAGAATAATTGAGGTTGCCCACACCCTTCCCAGGTATCTGAGGTCCTTGTGGAAAAGGAAGGAATTGGGTGGATTAGATGCAACTCTGTAGAAACGTATTCCTCATGAAAAGACAGTCTGTATGCCAAACCAGGCAGTGTGGTTGGGGAGTTACAGTTAAATTCCAAGGCAACTATCCATAGAACAGATACCACTCAGTGCCCTTGATTCTTGCCACGGAAGATCCCTCCTCTCATTGGTCACTCACATGCCCGGGAAGGAATTTGGCTCCCCTCCTCCCTACTCTCTCTTTTCTCTTCCCTTTGCCAGACATCTGCTACATATGCTGTTCTTGTGTCAGCTTCACCTTTTCCCCACACGATCTTGTTCTCTCCCCCTTTCTTCCCTCCTCATACTTTCTTACAGGAAAGAACCAGGGGCGATTTTCTTTACAACATATGTAACCACACAAAACATACATTTCCCACTTGGCTCTGGTGTGTTCATGAGTCGATCAAGACCATCTGTGCTTGCATATCCAATATCTCCCAGTCCACCCTATCCCCTAAATCTAATCCTTTCTGTGTAATTTAACAGGGTCTTTGTGCTACAAAGCCCTTAATAATTTTTAAACAAAATTGCCTTAATACATAGCAATTGCTAAATGCAATACGGAAATATTTATTTCTCTTGCCAGCTATAGATTTCAGGGACTGTAGCTGCCTTGCAGAACTCTATGTGATACAAACCATAAAAGACACGTTTCTTAAAACCTACTCCTTTGGGGAGTCTAGCAACACATCACATTCAATTCTACAAGAAATGAACATTACAAATTATCAGCAACTTAATTGCCCAGGGCAAGAACCCAAGCTGGCTCTATAATGTTTAATTTCCCCTTGACCCTTCTATGGCTGACATCTGATAGGTAATACTGAGTCTTTCCTGTGGCACCTGAATTCCAATTGTTGACTTGTGCTTATCATCACTGCAAAACATTCAGGCATAAGTTCTACTGACGGACAGGAATCCAGCTGGAAAATAACACCACCAGAGCATCCTGGAATATGGAATATTGTCACATAACTGCAGTCACTTATAAGCACTGAAGATAAAAAATAATTTTTGTAACCCTATACTTACAAAATTATTTAAGTGTTCATGAATTTTCCAGTGGATTTGGAAATATCTAAATAGTCATTCTTTCAGGAATTCTTGAAACCCCACAAGTTTGCCATTTGCTCCAATGAATCTTTGAAATGTTTTGAGTTCTGCCAGATCATTCAACAAATGCTGGTTGAACGCTTTGTCGTATGCAATACACTTAGCTAGATTCAATGGAAAATGCAAGAGCAGATCAGATACACATTTTGAGCCCCAAGAAACTTACAATTTACTAAAATAAGATGTGCGTACCTGTGGTAGACAGATAAACAGCCACTCAAAGAGGTCCACTCTCTAATCTCTGGAACCTGTGAATATGTTACCCTACAAAGCAAAAGGTACTTCCCAGATGTGACTAAGGTAAAGGAACTTGTGATAGTGGAGATTACCCTGGATCGTTTAAGTGGGTTCGACCTAATCACATGATTCCTTAAAATCAAGAAAACTTACCCATCGATAGGGAGAAATGTAAATAATTAGATGCAATATTGATGGCTTTGAAGATGGAAGGGATCCTGAATGAAGGAATGCAGGTGGCCTCTAGAACCTGGAGGAGGCAAGGAAATGAATTCTCCCCTAGAGCCTCCTGAAAGGAATACAGTCCTGCCCACACCTTGATCTTAGCCAAGTAGGAGCCATGTCAGATTTATGACCCCTAGAATTGTAAGGTAGAAAATTTGTGTTGTTTGAAGTCACTAAATTTGTGGTAATTTTTTGTAGTAGCAACAGAAAATTAATACAATACATAATTTTAATATGTTAGAAAGTTATAGCCAATTGCTATAGAAGAGATAGAAAGTGAATGGGATCTTAGATAAAGTTTAGTATAAGAAAACTGAGTATCTTTATTTTCTCTGTCACCCTTGTCATTCTTGACCCCAGATTTGTATCCCTTTTGGATTTGTAACAAATAACATCCATATCAAAATATCATCATAAAGTCCTCCCCATCTTCCTGGGAGATCTGCAGCACTAAGGTACAGAGATCATACAAATGGGGTGAGTGATTCATACAAGATGGGAAGGTGGCACATCTGGCTAACCTTGAATCGAACACAGTCCACACCCAGGAGGACGTCGCCAAAGCTGTGTTTAACGTGGCCAAAAGTAAACTTCTGGGATCACAATGACAGATTCACGATAGAATCCTAGTAATGCCACATGCCATGCTATCTAAAACCTTGTTTTCATTAAAAAAAAAAAAAATTTTATAGCATTCCTGGAGTCAGATACCCACTTTAACAAGATGAAGAAACTAGGTCCAAATGTTAACTCCTTTGCTGTAGTCTGCATGATGAGTCAAAGATGGAGTTGGAATTGCTAAAATGTCTCTAAATGGAAAAGATAAACAAAACCAAAAGGAGGGAAAAGAAAGAATCTGAGTTGGGAGTCAATGGAAATAATACCTGATAGTTGTTCATGCATATTTATACATGATTACATTTAATACTTATCACAGTGATGTGAAGGTCTTACTACCCTTGCTTTACTGAAGTCCCAGAGGTTCAGTGACTTTTTACTAAGTAGCAAGGCCCAGACTTAAACCAAGAAGTAACTAGAAACCCATACTATTTTTTTGCTAATACCATCCAACAGAAAGATACTAGACTATAGGTCCTGGTAGGGCAAAGGCTGTAGATGCTAAAAATACCTCTGCATGCCCAGGACCTAATATAATGCCTGCACATAGAAAGGCCTCAAAAATGATTGTGAAATGAAGGAATGCAGTCTGGTGAATTGCAGTCCTGTTTTACCTCATTATTTTAGGCAGAACCAAGATAGAACACGTTTTGACACAGTCCTCAAGTGATTCTAGGCAGAGGTTTTAAACCTTCGGGTCATATTGAATCAACCATGGAGCTTTGAAAAATTCAGACACCCAGCCATATTCTAGCATCTAGACTTGCTGTTGTAGGACCCTTGTTACACGAACTGTTGTAGCCCCTCTTTAGGCTAGGTCTCACCATGAATCTTTTAATCCCACTGAAATACAAGTTTTGGGACATCACAGAGCAGAAACAAAATGGTTTTGCTCTTTATTTTTTCCCTTATTAAACCAGATTTTAAGTAGTAAACAACTGGCACCCAAAACTTTCCTCAAATGAGTGAATACAGTCCCAGACTGTAAGCAAACCTGGTTTCCCTGGTAATGGGTGCACCCAGAGAAATTTTGCTTGCAGCTGACAATCAAACTCTGTTGGTGGAGGAAGAACAATGATCAGTTGAAAAACTGTTCTTGTTGTGTTGAAGAGGGCTATATATGCTTGTGCATATAGCCAGAAATTGAAGGTCCATGAGCATATTGCACCATAACCTACTTACCTCATTCTTTACTCTGAGCGCCTTGCTTTTCTCTCTTACATAATAGAAACCTAGAACAAGGAACACTCATAATTCTTAATAGAGCTGGAGTTTGAACAGGAACTCTGCAAAGATTACATGATACCCCTTATTGTAGCGTGCAGTTTATTTTCAGCAAAAGGGGCACAGAGATCTGGGTGAATTAAGAAAAATGGTCACAATTTATTGAACCCATCTGTTTTCTTAAGAGGATGAAATTGTTACCTGATGGTATGCAGGGTTCTCTTAAGTCCTTCTCAAGAGGATGCACCAGACACAGATTTTTTTAAAAAGATCCATAGGTCCTTTGGATGAACACCAAAATTGATGACCAATGTTCAAAACCCCAAATTCCCACATAGGTGAACTGTGGCCAACGTTTCATTGACTCATGATAGAATATGCTTGACTCTTAATTGTCTTACTGAAGATACTTTTCTCCATTCTCCTGAACAAAAAGAAAGGGGGTGGAGTGGGGGGCAGATTCCAGGAATGGAATGATTATACAAAAAAAAATAAAAAAAAAAAAAATCCAAACTTCTGAAATTGTAGCTATAAAGAATTGAAGTAATAAATTATTTTAAATGATATAATGGTCGAATTTTCTCAAAAAGAGAAAAACAAATGTTCAAGCAGCCCTTTTGCAAGACAGTCCCAACAATGAGGTCACTCAAGCAAAGTGGCATTTTTCCTTGGAATTCATTGAGGTATTCAGGTCATAACTGGCTGTGCCATTTGGGAAAATATGGGGGAAGAAATTTGGCTCTTGGGAAGGAGGGAAAAATTATCTCAATGCCCCAGAATCTCTCTTTCAAACTCCAGATTTGCAGTGGGAAATTTACAGTTAGAAATTCCAAAATGAAAAAAAAAAAAAAAAAACACATACTGAAGCCACAGATTTCAAACAAGAGGAAAGGTCAAGAGGTGGTTAAAAAAAAGAAAGGAAAACTCTAGAATAACCGTCTTAGATAGTTGAATGGTCAACTAATCTAACCGAATCATAGGAAAGAATGAGGTCATGTCTAAATGTTAAATTGGGGATGAGTGTCTTCTGCTTACAATCTGATTACATTTGTTGAATAAGGTGCACTAAAAGGATGCCTCTCCCATTAAAAAGTTTCATTCATCAAGTTTTACATGATAATTCTTTATCATATTCCTTTGTTGGAATCTGTCGCCCTTGCTTTTTATATTCTTTCCTTGAAAAGATTGAGGATTATTAATATTTGTAATACATCGCTCAATCACATATTTCAGAAGTACCCACTATGTGCTTGGCACTACACCAAGAAATATAAGAACCACAAAAGAAGTAAAACATGACGCTTACTCTCAAAACACTTAAAATCTTACTGTAGATATAAAACTTATGCACCTGCACACATAAGTAACAATTGTCTTGCGATGCCAATTGGAAGTATCATATGATTTCTAGAACGGGTGCAAGCAATATGGGCAAGGGTATTTTGTGGAAGAACCCAGAGAGAGATTGGGCTTGATCTAGGCCTTAATGAATGGAATGGAAATGAGCGGCATTAAGTAAGAGTGTGAAATGAGCTCAGAGGCAGTGAAAACTCAGAAGGTATAAGGAAATGAGTATTATCTACCTGACCATAGAGCTTGAAACACGAAGATTTGAGATTTGGGGCCCAAGTCAGGGAAGAAGACTGGCACAGTAGAATGAGCCTGGGTTTTGAGACTGAATTTTGACTTTGCCAGTGTAACCTTAACTTCTATCTAATATGTGCTGAAAAAGTAGAAATGTTAGATTTACTTATTTGAAAATGGCTTCACTTAAATATTGCTCCTCAGCCTCTGTGCTTCTCTGGCCGAGGACCACTGTCCCTCTCCCTGACGCAGGTCACTACCCAGAACTGCTAGGCACCTGCCACTCAACAGGCTGTTGCTTCTCCCTGGGAGAGAGTGGTGTTGAGCAAGACGCAATACTGCCCTGACCCTTTCTTTTTTCCGTAGTGCCTTAAGACGAGGCTGCCAAGCACAGCAGGCATAACGCAGGAGTCCTCAAATGGGGCAGCACATTAGAATTACCTGGGGAGGGTCGACAGCCCTGATATTCAGACCACAGAATCAGAACTCTAGAGGTTGAAACCCAAACATCAGCATTTTTTTTTAAAGCTCCCAGGTGATTTCAATGTGCAGCCAGGGCTGAGAGGTACAGCTCGAAAGCAATCATCTAGTAGAGTCTGCTGAATGACCGTTACACTCCAGGTTTCACAAAGTGATCTGGAGGGAGAGAGACTTGCTGTTAGAGCTTCTGCAACCTAGCTCAGGGGAGTGAGGGCCCTTGCAGCACAGTTCTTTTAAGGATCTGGGTTTCAGACATGCCTGTTCCCTCCTTTGATTGGCCAACGAGTAATTGTGGCACCAAACATATGCATGGCTTCAAGGATAAATATTTCTTCTGAGAGACGGTAGCGTCTACACCTATGAAGGGAGTCATAATATGGTCATCAGTGCCTCATAATTTCTCACAATTGAGTCGATATTTTACACAATTATGCAGAGGTGTGTTCATTCCTTTTCTTCCTTTTCTCTTTCTCATCCCATATATTTTTCAGTTTGTGCCTATTTTGGGCCTACTCAAAAGTAAGAAAAAGCACTGTGTTCATTTAATAGCACTCTTTTAGCCACACACAAAGTAGCTAAAGTTTGAGGATTATACCTTAAAAGAATTATGTGCTCAAACACTTTTGTTTCTCTATGAGGGTTGAGAAGGTAGGATTGTGTTCTTTCAAAAAATATCTGTGCATCATTTTAAGTAAGAAAAAAAGGGAAGGAGGAATGAGCTAAAATTCATATTATTCAAATACCCACTAATGTGCCAAACCCAGGGTTAAACTCTTCATAAATGGTATTTCATTAACACCTATGCATTTAACAGGTATATGCTCATGTCTATAGATGAGAAAATGAAAACCTGGGAGTGTAAGAGAGAGAGGAAGTGACTAAGCCAAGATTAGAAAATAGATTTTAGGCAACCGTTACTTGTAAAGTTTTCCTGAGCTACCTCCCTTGCCCACCCCCATTTGATGCCTATGGCTTTCACAAAATTTTCTAACTCTTGTAGCTGTCTTTAATGCGCCTGAGAGCCTGGAGAGATAATCAGAGTTCCTATAAGTATGTATGTGTTATGTGTGCATGTACATACATGTTTTTCTCAGGTGGAGAGAGGAATTCAGGTTGAATTGATTCTGTTCCTTCATACCGTGTTTCCCTGAAAATAAGACTTAGCCAGACAATCAGCTCTAATGCATGTTTTAGAGCAAAAATTAATACAAGACCCAGTCTTATATTATATTACACTATATTATATAAGACCCGGTCTTACAGTAAAATAAGACCAGGTATTATATTATATTATTATATATTATATTATATATTATATTACATTATATTACATTACATTACATTATATTACATTACATTACATTACATTACATTACATTATATTATATTATATTATATTATATTATATTATATTATATTATATTAAAGACCCGGTCTTATAACAGTGGGTCTTATATTAATTTTTGCTCCAAAAGACACATTAGAGCTGATTGTCCTGCTAGGTCTTATTTTTGGGGAAACACAGTAGTATATTTTCTCCATTGGTTCATGCAGGACCCATCTCATTTCTCACTTTATTTACTTTTTTAATGATCATATATCACAATTCCCCACTTCTATTATTTTTCCCTTTCCATGGGTTCCCACCCTAATGTGTTTTGGGTTTAATATTTTATTTAATTGTATTCTTAGAATAGCTATTTTGACTGGTGTGTGTGTGTGTGTGTGTGTGTGTGTGTGTGTGTGTGTGCATGATATGGTGATTATCATATTTCTAATTATTTTCACTCAATATTAATTTTTACAAATCTACTCATGTTAGTGTGTACTTCTCTTCAAGAATACAAATACTCTTCAAGTATTTCTTCTCTTTTTGCTTACGTTCCATAGTACGATGTGCATTAAATCACATCCCATAGTGGCAGACCTTAAGTTTGGCTGCATACCTCAAAGCCACATTTTTTTTTGTAGTCTGTGTGAGACTTTTTCTTATATCTATATATCTATATATCTATATATCTGTATATCTGTATATCTGTATATCTGTATATCTGTATATCTGTATATCTATATATCTATATATCTATATATCTATATATCTATATATCTATATATCTATATATCTACATATACATATACATATACACATACACAAACACATACACACACACATATATATATATATATGCCATCTGGTGAAACTATATTTTTTAAAAATGAGTTCTGCTCAGTAGAATGGTCTATATGCAATCTGCTGATACAGGAGTGTTCTTACTATATTCCCACAGAGCCTCTAGCTCTTGGCATTGTCTGAAGAACATGTTATTGTAAAATAGCAGTCACCTCTATTGAAATTAAGATCTAAAAAGATAGAACAAGAGAATGTCCAAAGAACGATATTTCATTAATCAAATCCAGTTCTTAAAACTGCCCGGTTGTGATCCTGCCGCTGTAAGAGACTGAAAACAGTACATTTATGTGATTTGTGTCTCCAGTAAAGAAGAGGACATTGAATGCTCTCCATTTGGAGGGATAATCAGTACTTTAATTTAAGGGGAAGATGTAGCTTTCTTTTGTAACCACTGTGGACTGCAAATGTAACTTTTAAATGAAAGTGAGATGAGCCTTGTGTCCCTGATTGACCTGCCAAGGATAAAATGTGAACAGCACAGTTTCACATCAGGACAGGGACCTGACAAGGCTGCAAGGTTACAGTGGCAAACAAGACTCACACAGTCCATGACTCTATGGCACTTACAGGACAATGGGAAAGACAGAATGCAAACAATAATTACGAAAGATACTTGTGAGTTTTAAAGCTCATCTGGATGTTAGAGCCTGGTTACATGGGATCTGATCTATAGTTTACGGGTTCTTATCACCCAATTTCGAAGGCTTTCCTAATTTCCCTGTCTGGAAGGAAGATGGAGTCCCTTGCTTTTGCTCAAGCTACTTTCCAACTCACAATATATCCAAGCTCTTGCTCTTTTTATTTCAGCAACATTCTCTTAATTTGAATTTATCTGGAATGTCTAAATCCAGCTTTCTGGCCAGAATACTATTCAAAGATTAATGGTCCTGAGAGAATAATGTTCTTCACACTGGATTTCTGAGGAGCTGTTCAATCTGTTTCCTAATTCGGCAGCAAGAGTGATGAACTAGAACAAAAGAACGCTTGACAGCCATTGTCCTCATCAATTATTTTTGTACATCTCAAGAGGATCTGGTGGGCTCTTGAACTTGCCCACTGAGCTAAGTAGTTGGAAAGTACTTTGACTCCTGGCAACTTACCCAATAGTCTGATAAATGTAACTTAGCTACCTTAGTTCTGGTTTGTGGGAAACAGCAGAATTTTCTATGGTTATTCTGTACACTGTTATCAAAAAAAAAAAAAGAAAAAAGAAAGAGAGAAAACTTTTATATATGTGGGCTCTATAGACCGGAAGAATTGTGAACAAAAAATTATATGGTAACAACAAATCTGACTAACTCCTGGGATTTCAAGTATGACAAGCAGTGCTTTTCTCTGCACATTATCAATTTCATGGTGCTTAGAGGTAACTGCTAGGTTTTCTTTTAAGTCTATTAGAAAATAGACTTACTGTTGATATGACACATGGAATAAATTTGAGCAACAAAGGGCTGCTTACTCCCTACATGATATGTGGATTACTATCTGTGTTAAATGAAAAAAATACTGTGCTTCATATTTTGTTTTACAGAAGCAAATGCCTATAGTATGTTTTGAGATTAAGAAAATTCTAGCATTCTCCTTTTTATAGCCCTCTTTATGGCTAATATAGTCATGTCAATTATAAAGCTGAGAGGATCCTATAATGATAACATCCATTGGACACTTCACTTCAGGCACTGTATCATTTATTCATTTATATTAAAAAAAAATTCAGTGAGTATTTAATATCTGATGGCCATTCTGTTAAATATTGAGGTTGCAAGACTTATATAGTTGCTAACTAGTGGAAAAGACAGAACCCAAAGAGAAAGCAATCGGATAATTGGATAATCGTAAGAAAGTGTTTAGAATGTTATAATAAAGAAACAGGGTACTATGGGAGAACAGAAAGATAATTAGACTAAGGGACATGAAGACAGAAAATATTATGTTTAAGCTAAAATCTGAAGGATGAACGGGAATAATGCAGGAGAAGAGAGAGAAAAGGAGTGATTTATAGGCAATGGAAACAGCCTTTGAAAGATTACAAGCCAAAAGAAAGAATATAACCTAATAAAGGAACTAAAATGAGTCCTGGTTTCCTTGAGCTGGTGTATCCAATGTGAGTAGGTTGTGAGCAGTGGCCATAATTTGAAAGTCTTTGTAAAGTATGTTTAGGATTTCAGAATTTATCCTACATTACATAGGCAGTATTATCTTCATTTAAGATAAGAAAATTGGCTTAGAGAAGTTAAATATGTTCATATTTATCCAGCAACCAATTGGTCAAGACAGGTTTTTAAACAAGTACGGCCTACCGCCAAAATCCATGAATTTTACCCTTTAATTTATAGCCTCTCTCCTAATCCAGATAAAATTTAGCCACCGGTGGCCCTATCTTCACCAAGTGTTATATTCAGAAAAATTTTGATCTAACAATCAAACATGACTTTTTAAAGATTAAATATATACGTACTACTATCCCTCAAGAAAATTTACGGGTGGGAAGAGTTTCTTATCATCTTTCAAAGTACAGTTTTATATCTTCTTTTCCACCTCTTTTGGTCTCAGTAACTTCCATGTTTGTAATTTGTTTCCCAAGTCTCTCTTCTTCCCACACTTTGCGCACAAATGCTCTAAGCCCTGTGCATTAGCACTCACACGCCTTCATTTCCTCACCCTTACTGTAACTTTCATTTTCTTTCTGCTAGTAACTCTGTCCACTCCCATGTGAATTCAGCCATTGTCTAAAGATGCTCCAAGTCTTTCCTCTCTCCTTCCTCCAACTGGCAGAAGCAAGTTCCACCAGATAGAACTCTCTCTGACAACACCCTTTTGAAGGACCTAAATGCCCAAATGATCATGGCTGAGGACAACTCAGACATATCTTAAACCTTGTGTCTTCATGAATGAGGTGCATATATCAGGTGTAACTGAGAACTCAGTGACTTAGAAGGAAGGCTGCGTATCTACAAAAACAGAATACCAATTCCACATATCAACCAATAAATGAACAAATAAATGAATAGAAGGAAATTTACCTAAGCTGAAGGTTGAGAAGGAACACTAACAGATGAGGTGGACTCACTGTCCCATGCTCCTTTCTGGCAAGTACAAGTATAAACCCTGGAAATGATATAAGGCACAAAGAAAAGAGAACTCTAAATGCTAAGAAGAAAAAGATGAGCTAGTTTTGGAGCTCAGGATTGGATAAACGGCATGGGGCAGGATGTCTTGCATATCCCCATCCAACAGAGGAAGGTCACCCAAGCCCAGTGTTTTCGGATCCCCAAGTCAGAAAAAGAAGGCAGCTGAGGCAGGCTTATCCCTCCCCTGGATTGAATGGGAGTCCCTGTGACAACATCAGGTGAGCCAAACTCCGTAGCTAAAGGGAATGTCTTAGGAGCCTCACCGAAAATAAGGAGCCCAAAGAAGCATTTTCCTCCCATGCAGAGCCTGAGACTCCTGTTTTCCACCAGTAGATACTAAGTGGAACTGGCAAAAGAGACTCAGCCAAGTCTAGGAAGCTCTTTGTCTCAAAGGCCTGAGAATCTCTTATTCGTGCCCAGACATATCAGGACAACCAGGAGGTATCAGCCTTCCTCCACTGAGAAACACTCAGCAATCATATTTTAGGACATCTTTTCCTTACCCTCTGGCAACACTAGCGGGAGCAACAGGTGACCCAGCATCACCAGGTAAACCAAGTAGACCACAATAACACCACAAAGACTGAAAATAAAACTACCACCCTATACAGCCTAAAAGTAGGCAACGCATCATGTGATAAACCTAAAGGTACTGCTTGCAAAAACAAACAAACAAACAAATGTAAAAATAAATAAGATATAGTGTTCCCTAACATAATAGACAAAAATGTCAAGAAAACAATAGAAAATCACCTACCATACCAAGAACCAGGACAATCACGATGTAAATGAGAAAAGATAATCAACTGACACCCAAACAAAGATGAATCTGATGTTGGAATTATTTCACAACAATTATAAAGTAACTAACAAAAATGCTCCAACAATCAATTATACACTCTCTTGAAAGAAATAAAAAATAGTAAATATTAGGAAAGAAGTAGAACTTATACAAGAAAGAAACAAATGGAAATTACAGAGTTGAAAAATGCAATAACAGAAATAAAAATCACTGGATGGTCTCAACAATAGAGTGGAGATGGAGAATAGAATCAGTGAATCTGAGGACAGAACAATAAATTGGCTGTTCATCCAACATGAAAGAGAAAATAGACTGAAAAAATTAACAGAATCTCAGGGATCTGAAGGACAATGACGAAAATCAACATTTATATTATTGGTATTTCAGAAGAAAAGGAAAAAGAAAGTGGGAATGAAAAAACTATTTGAGGAAATAATGTTTGAAACTTTTCCAGGTTTGGTGAAACACACAGACCTACAGATCCAAGAAGCTGAGCAACACCCCTCCTCCCCCCACAAAGGATAAATTCTATAAGATCCACAGCAAGACATATAATAAACTTTTGTAAATGAATGACAAAGAAAAAAATCTTAGAAGCAACAAGACATAAACTACATTATCTATGGGGTCATCTCAATTCAAATGACAGTGGATTTCTCATTGGAAATTATAGAGGTCAAAGAATGTGACACAACATTTTTCAAGTGCTAAAAGAAGAGACTTGTTTATTGTGAATCCAATATCTGTAGAAACTATTATTCAGGAATTAAGAGGAAATTAATAAAACATTCTCAAGTGAAGGCAGAAAAGAATTTATGACTACCAAACCTACTCTTAAAGATTATCTAGAGGAAGTTCTTCATACAAAAAAGAAGTAATAGAAAGAAAGTAATCTGAGAGAGAGAGAGAGAGAGAGAGAGAGAGAGAGAGAGAGAGAGAGAAATGGAGAGAGAGAGAGAGAAGAAACCTTAGTTTCCTTCAATCAGCATAATTCCTTGAGCAGTCATCCAAGTTGCTGCTTATATCAACTGTCCATTTCTTTTTTATTGCTGAGTAGTATTTTATGGTATTTATATACTACAGTTTAACAATCTTCCCTTAGAAATGAGGATAGATTAGTGATTACCAGGAAATAGGTTGGGAGGGGAATTGGTGTAAGAGAGAGGAAAGTGTGGTTATAAAAAGGCAACAAGAAAAATTCTTGTGGTGTTGGAACTGTTCAGTATCTTGACTGAGGTGTTGGATACATGAACCAACAGATGTAATTTAATTCCGTAGAACTTAATATACGCAAACACAGAGATACACACATACATATATAAATGAGTAGGAGTAAAACGGAGAAACTTGAATAAAATTGGTGAATTATATGAACGTCAATATCCTGGTCATAATATTATACTAAAGTTTTGAAAAAGGATACGATTGGAGAAAACTTGGCAAAATGTGCACTGGATCTCTCTGTATAGTTAGAACTGCATATAAATCTACAATTTTCTCAATAAAAATCTCAATTAAACAAAACGGTAAACTACTTCAGTAGCCAACCTTCAAGTTGGCTCCCATGGAGCCGGCCCCCTGGAATTCACGCCTTGTGTATGTCATAAAAGACACGGTGGCTTCCACCTTACTTTCCTCTGAATCATTCACTTCAGGGCAGCCACTCATCTAGCATCAAATTTCCCATTTACAACAATGGAAAATAAAAGAGAGAGCTATCAGGTTTATTAATAAAAAAGGACCATTATAAATACTCTTATTTTTCCCCAAGATATCCTTCGTTTTCAGATCTCACGATTCAAAAATTAAACATCATCTATCTCCATGTGTTCTACCTGAAGCAAGTTCCAGAGAAGGCACTCTAACCAAGAAAGTTATGTATGAACTCTCTAGATAGACGAGGTATTTATAGAAGAGAATTGTGAGCAATGAGTCTGGTAACAGTCATAGTGAAATCTGAATAAATGGTTTTAATGTGATTCAAAATCATAATATAGGTAGTAATACATGAGGATTTATGCCATAAAACAGACATTCTGTGAGGGGAAAAATATGTTAACAAGGTAGCAAAATACAACTTCAGCAAACTCAGGAGTTGGAAGACAGGTGAAGGATTTATTTGGAAAGTATAACCATCCCCTAAGGCTGGTTCCTATAAGGATAATGTGCAGGAATGGCCCAAAAATGGATGGGGATCATAACATTATTTAATTTTGATACACTCTATAGAGACACTATTACAGATAAGATATTAAAGATATGAAAGCAATAACTACTAAAAAGGAGATGCCTAGTCATACTTCCAATTTCAGAGGGAGAGAAAAGGACTATTTCAAAAAGAATATGCTTTAGATTTCACAGCAAGGCAGAGATAAATGTCTACACCAGGTCCATCTGGCTCCAAACCCATGTATTTCTACACTATTATTTGGCTTCTATGATCCCAACAGGTTTATACAAAAGACATTCCAGTTTAACAAATCTTACATTTTCATTATTTCCAAGATCAGAGTACAAAGCAAGTATTGTTAACAACTTGCCCTAGCAGCTTCGTTTAGCACTGCAACATACCAGGAGTAACCAGCAACAAGAACTCAAGGGAAAGGAGAGAAACAGGATTACATTTCATGGTAATAGTCATTGACAAGGAAAAATGCATTAGGTATGAGAAAAGGTCATGTGTCTCATCCAAAGACCACCCAGGAGCTCAAGAAGGAAAAGACTAAGAGAATTTGTGCTGTCCAGAAACACTCCAGACCTTTGGTCCTTTACTATTTGCTATATATTTTTTTTCACACCATCCTTATTTATGTTGTTAATAAAATAACAGCTATATGGCAGTTCTAAAAAACAGATCTGTTTCTCAGAACAGCATGTTCAACTATTTCTAGCACTGGCTAGTAAGAAATCCTGCCAAAAATGAACCTGGAGACCTGAGGGCATGTAGGGAACGTAAATTAGGTTTACAAAGAATTTTGAAGGAAAATTCTCTTCTTAAATTAAAATGTTATTTTTAAAAAAACTGTGTCCTTCTTTCAGAAGAATGGTGCCTCTTTTAGGATGTTTTTAAATGTTCTGTGATTAAAGTATCCTTATCCCTCAGACAGTACAATACTGGTCCTTCCCCTAACTAACAGCTAAGAGCTATGAATGAGGTTTCATGGAAGAAATAGGACTTGAACCAGGAGTATTTGAACCTGGAAGAAACCCCAATGCTTAACGTTACAACTGAAGTTACAGGTACATGAAGCCCTGAATTACTTCTGTCTTGCAATGTGTGTGGATATCACCTTGAAGTTTCCTAGAGAAAAATCTCATGCTGAGACTTGGGCTTTTCCATTCCAAAGAACATTTTTTAAAATGACAAGTTCGGAGCACAGATACCAAAAGATTGAAAATGCTAGAGGCACTGGGTAACGGGAAAAGATTAAAGACTTAATTCAAATGGCTGGGCCAAATAATGACTAAGGAAAAATAATAACCATCTGCAAATATATGAGGGAAATATGGAACAAGAAGAGGAATTTCTTTGAATTCTACAAAGGGGTATAACTAAGAGAAACAGCATTAAACTGAGCAAAGAAAAATGTAGTCAGAGCATGAGGGGGGAAATGACCATGTAATGGGATCTATCAGTCTGTGGAATAGTCATTCACAGGAAGTTGTGGAAGCCCCATCACTTGAATCATTTTCAACTAAGTGGAAAAATTGCCCTATTAAATAAGACTGCCCTACCTTGGAAGAAGAGGAACTTGATGATGAGCAGTGTGTCTTTTTCATTTTTAATTTCTATAGCTTTGGAAAAGAAAAAAGAACAGGAGACAGCAACCTAGTGGAATATCTTGGAGGAATTTTTTAAAATCTAGAAACCACAAGAGAGCAATGATGAACAAAATGAACAATTGAGAGAGAAAACCCACTAAAACACACCAATTTCAAGAAATATGTAAGAATTTAAAGCCAGGCCAAAGAGGGAATGACTTCAAAGAGAGATTGAGTATTTATTTAAGAACTTTTGTTTTTCTATTCACAATAAAATATCAAACTCAACCCAACATTTCTCTTAGTAATTCAAGGACTGCCATGAGAATCCCTGAGTTAGATTAACACAGTTGTGTTCCTCCAGGACCCCAGTGGACCTTTATACTTCCAAATGACTGGATGATCCAATCAGTGATGTATGGTGGCTGGCAAACAGCTTAGGCAAAGAGCGAGGCTGACCATAATTAAATAATACCCAATTAAATCATTAAATATCATAATGATCACATCATAATAATCATTATCTATAGGTAAAGTACAATTTTAGATAATGCCAGGAATACAAAAGTACATAAATCTTGGCTATTTTCCTCCTTAAGCTTTGAGTCTATTGGGAAAGACAGACAGATTGGGAAATTTCATGGGTCTTTGGGTAACTAAGGCTCTGTCTTGGACAGAGATGTTCTTCTTAACTTCTGCTCTTTAAGTTGGAGGGACTCAGCCTGCTTTTCTCTTCTCTTAGTAGCTATTTCCCACTCTACGCCCTCTACACAAACCCCAGCTACACCATTTCTTAACTGCCATGGAGAAGAGGAGCCACCCCCTTTTCATTTTTCAGGTTTAATCAGTACTGGGGTATCAACAGGAACCCATAATAGCAACCAATATTTATTGTGCCTCATTCTATGCCAAGTACTGGGGTGAGTCCTTAAATTGCACCATTGCTTTTAATCAATGCCAAAGTCTTAAGAGTTGAGTAATACAATTATCTACATTACATAGATTATCAAATTAAGACTAAGGAATCTTTATAATATGACTATGGTCAAGCAGGAAGGATGCAGTGCAGCTATGATATGAGCACATTTGCTAGGGACTGAATTACGTCCCCCCCAAATCCATATGTTGAAACCCTAATCCTGAATGTGACTGTATTTGGAGATAGGGTCCGTAGGAAGGTTATTAAGAGTAAATGAGGTCATAAGGATGGGCCGTAGTTTGGTTGGATTCATGTCCTTAAAAGGAAGAGACGCCAGGGATGTCTCTCGGCACAGAGAGGCAAGGCCTGGTAAGGGCATATTGAGAAGAAAGCTGTCTACTAGCCAGGAAGAGAGGCCTCACTAGAAACCAGCCCCGGTGGCATTTTGATTTGGACTTAAAGCCTGTAGAACTGTGAGAAAATAAATTTCTGTGTTTAAACCACCCAGCCTGTGGTTTTTGTTATGGCAGCCTGAGCAGACTAATACCCATCATCTCACTCTACAGCCTCTTCTTTAAACCCCTCTGCTATTCTGCAAATTCTTATTCAGTAAGTCTCTGCAGACTTATTTCCCTTCACCTTTCCCTCTCCCTTTCTAATTTTTCAATTACAGTTGACATTCAATATTAGTTTATATTAATTTCAGGTGTGCAACATAGTGGTTAGACATTTATAGAATTTAAAAAGTGATTCCCATATTATTGACTATGTTTCCTATGCTTTAGTTTACATCCCCATGACTAGTTTGTAACAACAAATTTGAACTTGTTAATCCCTTTCCCTTTTTCACCTAACCTCCTCCCATCTATCACTCCAACAAATCTAGTATCCATCTGACTCCATACATAGTTATTACACTATTATTACTACATTCCTTATGTTATACCCTACTTCCTCATGACTACTTTGTAACCACCAATTTGTACTTTTTAATCCTTTCCGCTTTTTCACCCATCCCCCTAACCCCCATTCTATCTGGTAACCATCAAAATATTCTCCATATCTATGAGTTTATTTCTGTTTTGTTTGTTCATGTTTTTCCTTTAGATTCCACATATAAGTGAAATCACATTGTATCTGTCTTTCTCTATCTGACATACTCCACTTAGCACATTACCCAATACTGGGTCCTTCTTTCTCTCGTGTTGTAGCCTTTGTTTTAAAATCTTTTATGTGCTATTATTAATCTTTTATGTGCTGGGGTAGTATTGCTACCCCAGATTTTTTTGTTTTTTTGTTTTGTTTTCATTTTGATGAAATATCTTTTTCTATCCCTTTACTTTCAGTCTACATTTGTCTTTCAATCTGAAGTGATTCTCCTGAGACGGATATGTAAGACTATTGTCTCATCCATTCAGCCCACCTATGGCTTTTGATTAGAAGTAATTATTGATAGATATGTAGCTATTGCCATTTTATTATTTATAATTTTGATCTTTTTTTTTCCATCTTAAGGAAGTCCCTTTAACATTCCTTGTACTACTGGTTTGCTGGTGATGAACTCTTTTAGCTTTGCTTGTCTGGAAAGCTCTTTGTCCATCCTTCAATTTTAAATGATAGCCTTGCTGGATAGAGTACTCTTGGTTGTAGGCCCCTGCTTTCATCATTTTGAATACTTGGTGCCCATGCCTTCTAGCCTGAAAAGTTTCTATTGAGAAATCAGCTGACAGTCTTATGGGAGTTCCCTTGTAGGTAACAAATGCTTTTCTATTGCCCCTTTTAAGATTCTCTCTTTGTCTTTAACGTTTTGCATTTTAATTATGATGTGTCTTTATGTTGTCCTGTTTGGGTTCATCTTGTTTGGGACTCTTCTGCACTTTGTGGGCCTGTATATCTATTTTCCTTGCCAGGTTAGGGAAGTTTTCCATCATTATTTCTTCAAATAGGTTTCCAATTCTTTGTTCTTTCTCTTCTTCTTCTGGTACCTCTATGATGCGAATGTTGGTACGCTTGATGTTATCCCAGAGGCCCCTTAAATTATCCTCATTTTTTTGGATTCTTTTTTCTGTTTCATTTGTGTGTTTTCTGCTACCTTATATTGTAAATCACCAATTCAGTCCTCTGCTTCATCAAATATACTGTTGATTCCCTCTAATGTATTCTTCATTTCAGTTATTGTATTCTTTATTTCTGACTGGTTCTTTTCTTATGTTTTCTACCTCCATATTTAAGTTTCCTATCTCTTTGTTGAAGTTTTCCCAGAGATCACTGAGCATCCTTATAACCAGTGTTGTGAACTCTGAGTCTGATAGATTGCTTGTCTCCATTTTGTTTAGTTCTATATCTGGAGGTTTGTTCTATTCTTTTTTTTGGGACCTGTTTCTTTGTCTCCCCTTTTTGGCTGCCTCCCTGTGTTTGTTTCTATGTGTAAGGTAGTGCTGCTTTGCCTCCTGGTGCCTCGAGATGCCAAGCCAAGAACAGAGGCTGGCTGTTGCTAGTGCTGGGCTTAGGGCTGCTCAGCCAGAGGTACAGGACATGCCAAACCCAGATGCTGCTTGTTTGGGTTTTGTGAACCTTTGAGAGAATTTACGAAAGTCTGCAGCATGAGCCAAGACAGGCCATTTGTACAGAAAAGCCACTGGAAGTGGCTTGGATGTGCCTGAAATTTGGGTAGGGTGGGGTCTCAAGGAATCACCAGGGCAGGAAGTACAGATAATGTTCACTAGGTTTATGGAAAGTCAGATATGGTGGCCGCCTGCATCTGTACTCAAGGAAGATGGAGGGCTCAACAAAGAAACAATGGCTTCTGCCAGCTCTTCCATCCAGTAGCAAATTGCCCCTCCAGCCCTCGCTCTGAAGTCAGACAATTCAGTTCCTGCCCATATGTCCCTGGTGCCTTTCGAGCTGCTGCACCAGCACTAGAGCTCAGAGCTAGTGAGTCCATCAGTGAGTAAGTCCCTGCACAGGCCCTTTAAGAGGAGCTCCTGGGACTTCAGCTGCCCTCATCTCATTCAGCCACAATCTCTGCTGCTTTTCACAGCCAGAAGCTGTGGTGACTTCTCTCTCCAGCACTGGAACTCTGGGCTGGGGAGACTGGTATGGGCCTGGGACCTCTCATTCTTGGGGCAGGGAGGCCTCTGCAGCCAAGATGTCTCTCCCAATTTTTAATGGTCATACATGGGGGTTGGACCAGCCTGTTCTGCATCTCTATCCCTCCTACTAGTCTCAAGGTGGCTTCTTCTCTATGTCTTTAGTTGTATGGCTTTGGTTCAGCTAGACTTAGGAAATTCTTAATGATCATTGTTCTGTAGTTTAGTTGTAATTTTGATGTGGTTGTAACAGGGGGCAAGCACAGCATTTACCAACTGCACCATCTTGCCCAGAAAGTGTTGCCTGTACTTTTATTTCTAAGTAGCACAGTTAACAGTCAATCCCATCTCTCCTCTTCTGGTTTCTGTCACTACAAAAATGAACAGTTAACAAAGCATACTGTTTTGTGTTTAAGCTCTATATTCAATTAATAGTTCTACAACTCTTTATTTTTGTTGACTCCTTCGACTTAAATCCATGCTACAAAGACCTGTTTCATGTTCTCCAAAGGGATAGTTGCTTAGTCTAAAGATGAGTCAGGTAGAGAGGAAAGAGTTCTAAGAAGAAAATAGAATATTATTTGGGAGAAGATAGTCCTCATTTATGGAGAAAAAATATTCATAATGACAAATAGGATAATAAAAAATAATGTCTTGGGAAAATGATGCTTTGGCAAGGTTCCCAATTTAATTTGGTATCATGAGTTCTTGAAATACCGTCTAAGACTCCTCAAGTCCAACTTTTCTGAGAAGGTGTCATCTTTCAACTAGCAGTTTGAAACAATATGTCTAATGGCCTGAAATATCCTTTTCATTTTTGAAAGCTTCAAACCTCTCCACACTAAGGGATTTATGAATATTTCTGATATATTCAATCATTTCCCTTGTATTTTTTCCTGGCACTATGTTGAAAGGGTGATTTAAACATTAAGATTTATGTGTCATTTAAAATAAAGGCAGTTAGTTTTTTCAGAGTTGTGATTTGGCTGCCATCTGGCTAAAGTAATGAGTTCTTTCCTGTTTAGTAACAAGGCAAAAAGAAAAAAAAGTGAAGAGGACCAGAAAACAGTTATTAGTGAACCAACTCTAAGCAACAGGTTTGGGGAGCCATTTGCATACTTGTGTGATAGCAGAGATGTAAGAAAGTGAACAGATTGGTGTTAGTGTCAGACAGAACTCAGTTCTGGCTCTGAATCTTCTTACCACTGTATAAACTATGTAACTACTCTGACCTGCAGTTACCTCATCAGTAAAATAGAAATGATTATAGAGTTGTTGTAAGATTAAATGTGGTAGTATACATATAGTGATAAACAGAGTTGGCATATGGCAATCAAATAAAAAACTTATAGATTAGCATCATCATCAAAATATTTTATGTGAAATAAGTAAGTTACTTTTTAATGGCCTAACCACTAAATTACTCTTTCTCAAAATGTGGTATGAGGAAAATTTATATCAATATCACATGTGGGGTGCCTGTTAAAAATGCTCATATCCAGCTCCCACCCTGATCTACTAAATTGTCTGAATTCATTTATGTACTGAATGAATTAACCAGCATTTCTGCACCCTTAGTATATGCCTGTCACTGTCTGGCACTGCGAAAACAATGATGAATAAGGTAAACAACTTCCTTGCCTTTATACAACTTATATTCTAGGGGGAAAGACACAAGTAAACAAACAACATAATCGACAGACTATGATAAGCATTATAAATTAAACAGGGTGATGATATAGAACACAGTCTGGGAAAGCTACTTTACATAGGGTGGTCTGGTAAAGCTGTTCTGAGGAGGTGACATCTGAACTGAGACTTGAAGAAGGAAATTGAGACCACCATGAAAAAAGCTAGGGGAGGAGCATTCCAGGCAGAAAGAATGAAAAAATCCAACAGCCTAGAAGCCTGAAAGACTTGGCTTGTTGATGAAAGAGACCAATGTAATTGGAATGTAGTGAGAGAGAAGAATGGTATGAAATGATATTGGAGATGTAAGAGAAGAAAAAAATTAATTCCCCCCTTTATGCCACTCAGATCCTTCCTTTTTTTTTTTTTTTTTTTTTTTTCATGTTGTAAATCTTTCCCATCTGACAAGAGCTTTTCCAGGATTATAGTTTGTCTCTTTTTCTGGGGAACCATACAATGAAGGTTAGTGGTATAAACTCCAGGCTCTACCATATTGCTGTAGCAAGACTGCAACTGACGCATACCATCTCTCTCCTCTACTAACCATTAAGATTTCCTTCAACCTCAGTCAGCACTTCTGCTGCTCTGGGTGGTTTCCTTGGTGGGGTGACCCAGACCCTCACTCACGCATGATCAACCTAAGTCCCTAGTCACCCTATCATTCTCAGGTCATAACTACTGTATTTTACTATTACCATCAAAATTGAGCAGGGCGGGGGGGAGCATATAAAAAAATGCCTCATTGGATCATCTGGTTGGCAAATATATTCTTCCCTGTTCCCATTATATAATAACCACTCTATTCCTCCCTACAATTCAGGGCCAGTTATGCTTTTCTGCGGGTCTCTTTGCCTCGAGAACCCAAAATAACTGGATGGCAACCATACCTTCCAATTTAATGGGACTTTTACTATAGTCCCTAATGAAAGCACTACCCCATCTAGCCTCTATTCTCACAGAGCATAAAGCTGTTGGACTGGAAAGTACATATTCCCCCCATATGAGCCACTGGACATGATGATATGTGGGGCTGTTCTGATTTCCATACCTTGGTTCATGAACCACTGTATTCATTCTATTGGGGACATAATACTATAGGATAGTCATTGATTTAGAGCAGGTGCTAGCATACTTTTTTGTGTGAAAGGCTAGATAGGAAATATTTGAGGCTTTGCAGGCCATATTGCCATATTGTTTTTGTCACAACTACTAAGCACTGTGTGAAAGCAGCAATAGGTAGTATGTAAATGAAAAAGAATGCTTGTGTTCTAATAAAACTTTATTCACAACAAAGGTGGCAGGCCAGGTATGGTACTTGGACTCTTGTGTGTTAACTCCCTGACTTAGAGTGTACAGTGCATCCTGAGGGATGGCCTCCCATCCTTGCAAGATAACATATCATAGATGGTGCCAGGGCTGCATACTCAAAAGGCCATTGAATTACTCTGTCAGGCTTCTGGGCAGAGGGCTGCCATGTATCCAGACACACAACAACACTCCCTCTGTTATAGGTGGGATTTGGGGTCTGATTTGATATTATGTGGGATATCTGGTTATCTGGTCAGTGGATTAAATATTCTGAAGCCACCAGTGGTGCTGGTCAAGACAATGTCAGCAGGAATGACAAAATGCATGCTGCATTCTCTAGGGTAAAACTGATCCAATATAATCAATTTACTATAAATTGGCTGGGTACCCTTTTCAAGGGATGGTGCCATACTGGGGGCTGAGTACTAGTTTCTCTTGCTGGCATGTGGATTTAGAAGGATCAGTAGCTACATACGTTTTGACAAGTGGGAATAGATGGGTTAGGCCCAGGCATAGCTTCTATCCTTGCCATCCTGGCTACTCCATTCATGAGCCTATTGTTCCAGCTCAGAGGTAGTGGGTGACAGATGCTATCTGACATCAGCTGGCCCATAAATTCAACATGGTATTTTTCCTCTCCATAGAAATGTCTAGTAACATAAGGTCTGCTGGGCCTTATAGCCTATATTAGAGTAGCTTGTATTGTAGCCTGAACCTGCTACAGACCTCTTATCTGCTTTGATCCTCACTAAAAGCAGGTAACTTTTATGTCACTCAATAAATGGGTCCAAGAGGTATTTCCAAGTGTACAATGTTTTGTCTCCAAGAACCTAAAGAGAACTATAGGGCATCACTTCCCATGCTACCTTTCTAGTGGTGGGAAGTATGAGTTGTAATGGTTGTTCCTTACTATGGAAGTGATAGATATGCTTGCTCCTGACCACTGTGACATTCATTGATATGGCATTCTCTGAATCTTCTTAGGGTATATCTCCCACACTCTGGAGCATGTCTTATAAAGGAGCACATATATCTCATGAAAGTCTCCAACACACTTGTTACTTCTTGCTCATTTATCCCAATTAACATGAGTTATCAACACAGTGGACCAATATGATATACTATAGAGTATCCAAATGGTTGAATTTTCTTGGAACTGTATTATGAGTTGGCTGGAGAGTTAACATAGCCTGGATCAAGACTCTAGATATTCTGTATTGTCTATTCCATGTAAATGCAAACTGATTTTAATCCTCTTTTTGACAGAGGTGGAAAATAGCATGTTTGCCTGATCAAGGGCTACATACTATATACCTGAGTCTATGTTAATCTACTATAGCAATGATACTGCACCTGGCATAGCTGCTACAGTTGGGTTACTATTTGTTAAGTTTGTAGTACCACACTCATTCAACAGGATCCAAAATTTTCATAGGGGTGAGACTGGTAAATTAATTGATAGGAACAACCATTTCTGCCTTCTTCAGATCTTTATCTCTGCCATTCCTTCTAAAATCCAATATTGCTTTTATTTATCATCTTGACTAGGGTGGAGTGGGCAGTTTCAATGACTTCCATTTAACCTTCCCTACTTTGATATTTATTCCACAGGCCAAGGAACCAAAGTGGGATCTGTACCAATTACCAATTGCATGTTTAGAGATGGGATAAGAACCCATTGTGAGCCACCCCTGGGTCAGAGCTTCATTTATTACCCATTCTAAGAGGGAGGTCCATGAAGATGCTTCAGATTCCAGGGTGTCATTATCAACTCAGACCCTATATCAAAGAGTCCCTGAAACGTCTGAATATTCCTTGTTCCTCAGTGTGTGGTTACCTGAATAACTGGCTGTAGGTTCCTTCAGGAGAAGAACTGTGAGAATTACCATAATACCATATGCATTCACTGTGGAGTTGCAGAGTCCTTCCTCCTGTGGACCCAGCATCTCCTTTAGTCTGTTGGTTCCGGGCCTGAGACTTGGCTCAGGTTTAGATACTGGGCAAGGGATCATCCCATTTTATTGGATGTGGTGCCCTCAGCCTTCTAACCATTGATCTTTCATTCCTTTTGGTTGTATAAATTAAGCAATATCCTTGTTGGTTGTCCATTATCTATTTCCCCCTAGGAATATTGTGTCCTATTAATCATTTCAAAGCTCTCTGAAGATCAGACCCTGAGTTGCTACTTACTTCTTATTGTGCACAGCTTGCTTCTGATAATTAAGCACTTGTCCTCTATCATCCCCATTTCCAGTTCTATAGCACCATCTCTTCCTATCATTCTTTGCTGACAGGGTAAAGCCATGACTGAGTTTCCCAATGACATGTGTGTCCCTTTCACCAGTGCAATCCTTCTTGCTTTGGTAAAGAGTATCTTCCTAGCCCTCCTACAAAATATTGTCAACTAGTAAGTTTTCCAGGTGGAAATCACATGTCCCCTCTAGCATATTCATTTCTCTCTACGTGTTGATCCCTATCTCAGCTGTTTGTCACAGTGGTTCTATAATTCCTACTTCATTTAAAGCAGGCCTTTGTTTCTTCCAAGCTTCAAGGATCATCCTAGCATTATGTTAGCACTAAGATTCTCTTTTACTGGTGCACATCCTTTCACCAGCATCCTATCCCAGTTCACCATCAGTGAATGTTTTAACAACACACCACTCAACATGTTGAGGTTTATAAGTATCCTACCACCAACAATGATTGTTACCAGCTGGTCAGAGGGTGATACAACTCCATGATCTCACTTTATTGTCTACTTTCTGGAACTACTCCTGATAGCATCAGCTGTCAGAGGACAGGTTCCTGGTAAGAGAGACTCTGAGAAGAAGATTTGTATCCTGGAGATGTTTTTGGAAAGTAGTCTGGGGAGCAACACCTATTAAGAAAAGTTAAGCAGTATGAGGCAGAGGGACAAATTGAATTGCAATGCAGTCCTCCAACAGAGTTCCTCTGGGGGAGCTCTGGAGCTGGGGATAGATCTTCAGAGTCATCCCAAATGGAGGCAATGAGGTTGAGCCTTTGTATTCTCTTCAACAATCAATCACTGGATGCAGGCTGCTCCCAGGAAGGGAGTACAATCTTGGATCAGGTGGCTTTCTTTAGCCTAGGGAAATTCTCAAAGACTCAGGTAAAAGCTATTAGTAACCAACACTTCTACAACCTGGAGCAATGAGGGCTGTGGTTCTAGAAGGATAGTATCTGGAATGCACCCCAGAGCATCCACTACACTGTCACTATTGAATCTACTTTCGGGTGAGCCTAGAACTCTAGACATCTTTGATAGTCACTCTAGTGGCAAAGAAATGTGGAGCCGACAGAATTGCTGGATGTGTGATCAAGCAGACACTTTGAGAAAATGGAATCTGCATAAGAAATGACTCACTTCAAGTGTCCAAGAGTTTTACATTACTGCAGCTGCCAATTGTTTCTAAAGATCCAAGACAATTACTCACTTATTTTTTCCCAAGAAAATCTTTTCCAATTTTACAAGTGAGGAAGGAATGTCATAATATTTAGAATAATAGAATGAATTGGTATGCTTCTAATAAAGCCAACCCTACAACTGAACTTCTTATTAAACTGGTCCTCCTGTGGATGAATGGCCAGCAGAGCCAAAGCCCTCTCACCATCTTCTGAGTTTGATCTATGAGCCTGCACAGTATAACTTTTCAGGATAGGAATTTGTTTTAACCCTTTGTAATCAAGACATCATCCAGCCAACCAAGATGCTTGTTATAATAAGAACTCTTATCGTAATCATTGACACATCAACTTACTAGAACTAAAGAATTCACTAGGGTCAGAAGCAAATTCCTTGGTCTAATTTCAACATCTGAATTCAGTTCAACTTAGATCCAAATCCCTTAAGTCTTCAAAGAGAACCAGTGAGCCCCCGAAACCTGGAAGTACCATACTCTTCCCTTCTTGATTTCTGATGATACTTGTAGGACAGCTTTACCTGTGGAGGAGAAGAAAGCAATCATGCCTGGCTGTTTCTCAGTAAACCATGAGAATCTGTCAAAGGACTGAGCAGAGAACTAAACTTTTTAGTTGACAACAATATTTAAATGTCTTTCAGAATGCTAACTTTGAAGACTTAATTCAAATATTATTTAAATAAACCAATTAATATAAAACATACATAAGAAAATAAGTATGTGAGTTCATGTTAAATTCTTTATAAACAATGAACAGCTCAGGAAGACTGGTTTTATATACAATGCATTCTTCCTTTGGTGCTTACAGTGTGTTTAGGAAAATGAAAATGTATTACAGCTGCAAAGTCAGTGAGCTTTATGCCAATGCTCCAGACTTTTCTTCTGGATTCCACATTCGAGGAAACACTTGAGACTATGCAGAAGCTTCAACCTTTCCTGGAAACAAAGCAACCTGGCTGGCTTCCTTCTGTACACAAGAGGCACTGAAAAATTTCCAGGCTCTAGAACCATGTTCCTCATCATTATGCAAGCCATTCCACCACTTGTTAGCAATCCTATGGGAGTGATACTATTATTCCCATTTCACAGGTGAAGATTCTGAGACACAGAGGTGGTAAATGTCTTGCCCCATGTCACAAAGCTAGTAAGAATGGAGACATCATTCAATCCCGGGAAGTTTGCCTCGAGAACTTGTGCTTCAGTTACTTGGCAATGATGACTTCTGTTCACATTATTTATTAACAATGTTCAAAAAACTAGGAGTATTTGATAAGGAGAAGCAGGAATAAAAAAAATATACGAATCATACAAATGAAGCTGATTTCCTCATTTGGTCCAGTCAGTCATGTCTCTGCATTTGATTTGCAAATCTTCACAAGAATCGTGATTCTTAGTGGACCACAAATGTTTCACACACTTGAAAGGAACTGAATGGGTAATTTTGCTAGTGTTGGTGTTGAAAAGAATGCTACCCAGGCCGCTCCTTTCAAAGCTCGGAATTATCCAGGTGGCATATTTGCTTTGCTAGCTGATTGATCTAATCAAAATGTATCGTGCATGCAATTCTATCTGATGTGATTCTTGGGCTTTTAAAATCATTTTTCTTGACTTTATTTTTCTAAATGGACATATGCACTAAATTATTATATTATATCTCATCTTTTTTCTGATCTTAAAAGAAGCATGCATTTAATGTATAAAATCTAATTAGTGAAATCTGTACAAATGGGGATAAAATTCATTTATAGTCCTACCTGATAGATTCTAGTAACATTTCCATAGATATTTCTCCCCCTCTTTTTTTCACTTCTCCTCCTCCTTCTTCGTTTAGTTTTTCTGTGCCTACACAATTCAGGTTCATCTTATATGTGCGGCTCTCCATTTTTCTTTATATCATTGCATATTTGCCTAAGTCATTAAATATTTTTCAAAAGCAAATTTCAGTGGCTGATTAAATAATACCATATTATATGGATGCAGCTTAATGGACATTTGGACTTTTTAACATAAAAAATAGAGCTGTAACAGATGTTTCTGCTCATTTCCCTCATCAAATTACTATCGCTGATTTCCCACATACCTGCATCAGTCTCTTCAATGAGTTCATTCAACTTCTCTTAATTCTCTTCAGTCTATTCTCCATACTGCAACTAACACCATTCGCAAAACTAAATGATTGCTCTTGGAATAAAGACCAGAGACTTTACTATGACCCACAGACCCTCAGATGGTCTGGCTGCTCCCGCCATCATCAATCTTTTTCTAAATCATCCTCCATTTTATTCCCTGAGTTGTCACCACAGGATCTTTGCTAAAGTTGTTTTCTTTCTACAGTCCACCTTCTTCTGCTAATTAATAATTACTTATTCCTCAAGCTTCAGGTCAATTATCACTTTTCAAGGGAAACCTCCCTTGATTGTTCAGTTAAGATCCCTTGTTATACACCCTTATGGTATTGTGTACATCTCATTCATAGAAATGACTACAATTTGTGATTATGCATTTTGTGTAATTATTTGTTTAATACTTATCTTCTTCCTTATACAGTAAGGTCAATTAGTGGAGCATTTATGTCACTGTGCTCTTTATAAAACTATGTATTACCTTTTATAAAAAATCTTGAAGTGTTTGATAGACATGAAATACAATATCATTGGCATTTTACTTACATTTGAAGAAAACATTTTCAAATTCATATTGGCCATTTGTAGTTTTTCTCTAAATTTTCTGTATAATCATTGTTCACATTTCTATTATGTTAATGTGTTTCTTATTAATATATGAGATCTCTTAAAATATTAAGGGAATTAATCATGTGTCTCATCATTTGCAAACACTTTCCTCCAGGGCAAGATTTCCTCTTAAATTATGCTTATAGAATTTTTTTGTATTTGTAAATACTAAACTTTGTGTAATAAAATTTACCAATAATTTCCTAATGATTTCACGACACTCTTAGGTTTGGAAAGAAAGGGCATTCCTTTTCCCAAGATCAGTTAAACAGTAATATTTTTTCTTTTTTTATAAGATTTTATTCTTTATTATGTTTTTCTTATTGTTATATTTGGAATTTAGGTGAACAGAACTGGATTAATCATAATTCTTGGTTCATGACATAGCCTTGGTAGATGCATAGCTCACTTGTATTCATTCATTCATTATTAAATAATATAATGAATATTGAATTCATTGCCTATCAAGAAATCTTCACAAAAGTACAGACTGCTTTAAAATGTATATTTAGAGAATGTTGGCCAAAATGGAGAAGTAGGTAAATGCCATGCTTGCCTCCTCCATGACCACACCAAAATTACAACTAAATTATGGAACAATCACCTTTGAGAACCACCTGAAGACTAGCTGAACAGAATCCCCATACTATGAATATATAGAAGTCACTTCAAAGTTGGTAGGAGGGGTGAGAGATGTGAAAGAGGGTGGTTCCCACACCCACGTTTGGCAGTTAAGAATCGAGAGGGACATCTTGGCTGCAGAGGACCTCACTGAGGAGTGAGGGGTCCCAGCCCCACACTGGGCTTCCTAGCCCAAACCACCAGTTTCAGGAAGAGAAGTTCCCACAACATCTGGCTGTGAACGTCAGTGGGAACTCTGTCTTGGTGAGATGGAGGACTGCTGGAGTCCAAGGCATTTCCTTTAAATGGCGTGAGCATGGGCTTACTTGCTGATGGACTCGTTTACTCTGAGCTCCAGTGCTGGGACAACAGTTCTAAAAACACCAGGGACATACGGAAAGGAAATGAATTGCCTGGCTTCAGGACAAGGGCTGGAGGGGCAGCTTTCCCTGGGACTAAAGTACCAGCAGTCACCCTTGTTCCTTTGTTGAGCCCTTCCCCTACCCAGCCTGCAGGAACAAGTGGGCATAAAGTGTGAGTCTCCATCAAACTGCCTAACACTGCTCTGGCCCCACCCTGGTGATTCTCTGAGATCCCACCCCACCCAATTCACTCACCAGCCTGAACCTCTTTCAGGGACTGTTCCTCATAAGCAGCTAGCTTTGGCCCATGCCACATACTTTCCTAAAATCTCTCAGAGGTCCAAAAACCTTCCAAAAGCATCAGCTGGTCTCAGTGTACCCTGTACCTCTTGCTAAGCAGCCTCCAAGCCGGGCACTAGTGGCAGCAGGCCTCAGTTCACAGCATAACCACTCCCAGGTCCCTCCAAGCCCAGCAAAGGCAGCTACCAACCACAGGTCAATTTGTAGCTCCTACTATGTGGCCACAGGCCAGACACAGGCAGCAGCTGACCTTGGCCTGCACCAGAGCCCCTCCCAAGAGACCCCAGAACCAAACACCTGGTGGCCAGCTTCAAACCACACCAGAGTACCACTCCATTAGCTCCACAAATGACACACCCAAAGGAGGGCTGGGCAGACACCAGAGCCTCACTGAAGTGAATACCCCCTCCTTGGGGTCAGCCCCCATTCAACAGCTTGTTGAATATAGGCACAGCCAGTCCTCATAGCAAGTCAGCCTGAGAGACAGTCCCACCCACTGATGTGCCAACAGCAATCAAGGCTTAACTACAACAGGAGAGTACACACAACCCACACAAGGGACAACCCTGGAGCACCCAGCTCAGGTGAACAGGTAGACTGCACCACTGGGCCCCATAAGAGACCTACTATATAAGGCCACTCTGCCAAGGCTAGGAGCTATAACAGATCTACCTAATACATAGAAACAAACATAGGGAGGCAGACAAAATAGTGAGAAAAATAAACATGTCCCAAATGAAAGAACAGAATAAAGCTCCAGAAAAAGAACTAAGCAAAATGGAGGCAAGCAATCTACCAGATGTATAGTTCAAAATACTGGCTATAAGGATGCTCGATGAACTCAGGGGAAGAATAAATGATTTCAGTGACAACTTCAACAAAGAGATATTAAACATCAAAAAAAGGAGTAGAAAACATAAAAAGAACCAGCCATAAATGAAAAATACAATAATTGAAATGAAGAATACATTAGATGAAATCAACAGCAGATTAGATGAAGCAGTGGATTGAATCAGCAATTTGGAAGACAAAGTAGTAGAAAACACCCAATCATAACAGCAAAAAAGAAAAAAAAAGAAAGAATAATAATAATAATGAGAGTTTGAGGGACCTCTGGGACAATATCTAGCATACCAACATTTGCATCATAGGGATACTAGTAGGAGAAGAGAGACAGAGCAAGGGATTAAAAATCTATTTGAAAAAATAATGATGAAAAACTTCCCTAACCTGGTGAAGGAAATAGACATACAAGTCCAGGAAGCACAGAGTTCCAAACAAGATGAACCCAAACAGGTCCACACCGAGACACATTATAGTTAAAATGACAAAAGTTAAAGATAAATTGAGAATCTTAAAAGCAACAAGAGAAAAGCAGGTAGTTATCTACAAGGGAGCTCCCATAAGACTATCAGCTGATTTATCAACAGGGATAGAAGGGATTGGCACAATATATTTAAAATGATGAGCAGTAAGGACCTACAACCAAGATTACTCTATCCAGCAAGGCTATCATTTAGAATTGAAGTAGAGATAAAGAGCTTCCCAGATAAGAAAAAGCTGAAAGAATTCATCACCACCAAACCAGTATTACAAGAAACAATAAAGGGACTTTTTTAAGAAGACGAAAAAAATTAAAATGTGAATAAGAAAATATTGCAAAGAAAAATATTCTCACTGACAAAGTCAAACACATAATAAAATTAGTGGATCAACTAACACTAAAGCTAGTTCAAAGGTTAAAAGGCAAAAGTAGGAAGATCATGTGTAATTACAATAGTGAATTAAGGGATACACACACACACAGGTGCACACACATGTGCACACACACACATACAGAAGTAAAAAATAATAACAGAAGCATAAATGTGGCGGGAGTGAATAGAAATGGTAGTGATTTTAGAATGTGTTTGACTTTAAATGACCATCAACTTAAAAGAGACTGCTATAAACATAGCCTGGTATATATGAAGCACATGGTCACCACAAACCAAAAATCTACAAGAGATATACAAGAAATAAAGACAAATGAATCAAAACACAATACTACAGAAAGTCATCAACATGCAAGAGAAGAGAGCAAGAAAGGAACAAAGAACTACAAAAACAATCAGAAAACAATTAATAAAATGGCAATAACTACAGACCTATCAATAATTATTCTAAATGTAAGTGGATTAAATACTCCAATCAAAAGACAAACAGATAAAAACGAAGTGGTACATATATACAATTGAATATTATTCAGCCATAAAAAAGAATGAAATCTTACGATTTACAACAACATGGATGGAACTAGAGGATATTATGCTAAGTGAAATGTCAGACAAAGACAAATATTATATAATTTCACTTATATGTGGAATTTTAAAAACAACATAAATGAACAAAACAGAAACAAACTCATAGATACAGAGGACAAACTGATGAGTGCCAGATGGAAGGGGTATTGCAGGTATGAATGAAAAAGGGAAGGGATTAAGAGGCACAAATTGGCAGTTACAAAATAATCAGGGTGGATGTAAAGTACCGCTTAGGGAATATAGTCAATAATATTGTAATAACTGTATATGGTGTCAGGTGGGTGCAAGGCTTATCAGGGGGATCATTTTGTAAGTTACATAAATGTCTAACCACTATGCTGTACAACTGAAGCTAATGTAATATTGAATGTCAGCTGTAATTAAAAAATTAAAAAATTAAAAGAAAATCTATATGCATAATTTCTCCTTTTTGAAAATAATTTTAATTATGCTTATATAAATATGTGTATCTATATAAAATCAATAAGTATATTCATAAACATATATAGGTAAAATATGTATAAAGTTATATATATATATAAATGTATGTATACATGAGTATATACAAAGATTTGATAATTAAGTATGCGAACTTGTTGCAACGAATGATGTTGCTAACCTTTTTTGATTTTAGAGAGACTATTCATTATGAATTTGTACTAACTGGACAAATAGTTAACCAAGTTTACTATTTGGAAGTGCTGAAAAGGCTGTGTGGAAAAGTTAGACGACCTGAACTTTTCACCAACAATTCATGGCTCTTGCCTCACGACATTGCCCCAGCTCACATGGCACTGTCTGTGAGGGAGTTTTTAGCCAGTAAACAAATAACTGTATTGGAACACCTTCCCTACCCACCTGATCTGGCCACCAATGACGTCTTTCTTTACCTGAAGATAAAGGAAATATTGAAAGGAAGACATTTTGATGACATTCAGGACATCAAAAGTAAGACAATGACAGCTCTGATGGTCATTCCAGAAAAAGAGTTCCAAAATTACTTTGAAGGTTGGACTAGGTGCTTGCATCAGTGCATAGATTCTCAAGGGGAGTACTTCGAGTGGGACCGTAGTGATACTCAGCAATGAGGTATGTAGCACTTTTTCTAGGATGAGTTCATGAACTTAATCGTCAGATCTCATATACACACACAAAAAATATATATATATAGACGTATATAAATATATTTATAAATATATGTGTAAACGTATATATATGTTGACATATAAAAATATATTTATAAACATATGTGTAAACATGTATATAAAATATGTATATGACTATAAATATATGTATACATATATATTGCTTGTTTTCAAACTTTGTAAAAAAGACATATTTTTGCAGTTTTCTGTCACTTGTTTTTTAATCAAGACTTATCCATGTTATTACACATAGCTTCAATTCATTCATTTTCACTGTTGCAGAACACACCATTATAGGAACATGCCATAAATTAATCCATTTTACTATCAATGAGCATTGTTTTAAATTTTCAGTGATACAGTTTCTCATAAAGCTTTTTTGTATATCTTTTCGATATTTTCAACACTTTATCTTAAGAACAGATAGAAATAATTTCAGTTGGAATTTCTGGGATATACAATATGTTCATTTAATATTATAGGGAATGTCACACAGCTTGCCAAAGTCATTGTAACAATTTACATTCATCAGCAGTATAGAAGAGTACCAACCTTTGGTACTGTCACATTTTCTTAGTTTCTGCCAAGTATGTAGGTATACTTGGTATCTCATTTGGGTATCATTTCATCTTCTTGATTTGCTTTCTTTGATAAGTTTGAACATCTCTTTACATGTCTCCTCCTCTATGATATGTCTGTTCATATATTTCACCTATTTTTCTATATAATCTTTGTCTTTTCCTTATTGATTTGTAAGCATTCTTGGTGTGTTTTTGAGGGTAACCCTTTGTCCTTTATGTGTGCTGCAAATACCTACTACCAGTTTGTATCCTGCATTCTCACTTTCTTAAAGTCTTTTAATAAACATTTTTTAACATTTTAATACAATTTATTAACCTTTATTTTATAATTAACATGTTTTTCCTCTATAGAAAATCTGTCATCTATATTGTCATCTAAAGATTTTGAAGTTTTCCATTTCACATGTATGCGTAATTCCTAATCTACTTTGAGTTGGTGTGTGTGTGTGTGTGTGTGTGTGTGTGTGCGCGTGTGTGCGTGTGTGTGTGTTTTGAGACAGAGATCTAATACCATTTTTTTTTTTTTCAATATGGAGAGCTGATTCTTAAATCTCCATTTATTGGATGGTCTCTTCTTTTGCAAGTGATTTGCCATTCTACTTCTGTCTTACATAAAAGTTCATATATGTGTGTTCACAGGCTCGGTATACTATTCTTTTGGTTAATTTGTCTATTTCTGTCCTAATATTCCTCTACTTCAATTGCTACAGCTCTATACTCAGTACTGATATCTGACTAGTCCCCATTTCTTACTTTTCTTATTTAGATATGTAGGGTTACTCACAACTCCTAATTTTTCTTATTTAGATATGTATCTGTCATTGTTAATCCATACGAATTTTAGAATAGTCTTGTCATGTTCCATAAACAACCTTGTTGGAATTTTGATTGGAATTACCTTAAATGTGTAGGTAACTTGGGGGGAAAATAACATTCTGAAAACACTGAATACTTCTATCTATGTGTGTAGGATATATCTCAATTAATTCGTGTCTTCTATTATATTGTTCAGTCAAGTTTTATTAATTTCTGCATATAAATCTTGCAATATTCTATTGGGTTCATCCTTAATTTTTTTAAAGTTCCTTTTGCTATTGTAAATATTGCCTCTTTCAACTTTCATTGTCTAAGTATTATTTCTAGCATATAAAAATGCAATTAACTTTTGAATATTGAATTTACATCCAGTTACCTAATTACACTCTCTTATGACTTGTAATGTATCTGTGGATTCTGTCTATATGTCTGTATTTTTATATAGACATTCATGTCTTTTGCAAATGAGCTTTATCTCCTTCTAATTCTTATACTTTATTTGCTTATTGTACTAGCTAGGGCCTCAAGTGCAATTTTTCATAGAAGTGGCATAGTATTTTTTATATGGTTGTTGGTTCCAAAAGGAATGCTTCTAATATTTTCTAATTTTGGCTTATATTAATTTAGGGTTTTTTTTTATGAATACTTTTATCAATAATAGGTAATTCTCTTCCAATCTTAGTTTTATTTTTATTTTTGTTTTGCTTATTCCAGTTTCACTTTATGTATTCTTCAAGTTCAGAATATTTTATTTAACTAAGGAATCATTATAATAGGAATGTACCATATATATAATTTCATTATATATTCATCTATTTTTTTGTCTTTTTTGTTACACATGAATGTTATGATGTATATATTTTATTCAACATTTTATATATATTTAAATGTTCATAAACATCATGATAAACTTAAGTATTAATGGTTCTAAATGTTCCATTTTAAACAATTCACTTCTGTTGGACCTTTTTCCTCTGTTGAATTTTAAGTGGAATCTAAGTTTTTGCTGTGAAAAATAATTCTGAAGTCAATGTACAATGTTTCAACATTTCAGATAATTTCCATAAAATAAATCTCTTGAAAGGAGTATCATTGTAAATGCATTTTCCTAGCTTTCCATTTTAAATTAATTCTATGTAAAGTTTCCTAATATGGAATAAATCTTATTTCAGTTTTTCACAATGAATCTTACTGCCTTCATTTCTTCCATTGCTGTTAAGCAACATTCTTTCCTGTTCTAAAGCCAGATAAGTATTTCCCTGTTTTCCTTTAAGTTTTTCTTGGCTTAGCACTTTTTAAGGTATGATTGACAAGTAAAAAGCTACACATATTTAATGTATACAACTCATTGATTTTGTAGATAAATATACATCCATGAAACTATCACCACTATCAATGCCATAAACATATCAATTACTTCCCAAAGTGTCTTCCCACTCCCATTATTATTACTATTATTATTATTGTAAGAACACTTATTATAACATAAGATCTACCCTATTAGCAAATTTTAAATGTACAGTACAGTATTAGCGCTATGCTGTATAGTAAATCTCCAGAACTTATTTATCTGACATAATTGAAACGCTGCACCCTTTGAACATCACCTTCCTATTCCCACTGCCCCTAACTTCTGGCAACTACCATTCTACTCACTGGTTCTATGAGTTTCACTATTTTAGATTCCATATAAAAGTGAGATCATACAGTATTTGTCCTTTTGTGTCTGGCTTATTTCACTTAGTTATGCCTTTCAGTTTTATCATGTCTCAAATGGCAGGGTTTTCTCCTTTTTTTAAGGCTGAATGATATCCCATTCTATGCATACACCACATTTTCTTTATCCATTTGTTCGTTGGTAGACATTTAGGTTGTTTCCATATCTTGGCTATTCTGCAAATGTTGCAATGAACATGGGAGTGTAGATATCTCTTCGACATCCTGATTTCAATTTCTTTGGATAAATACCCAGAAGTGAGATTGTTGGGTCATAACCTAGTTCTAATTTTAATATTTTGAGGAATCTCCGTCCTGTTTTTCCATAGTGACTTCATAGCAACAGTGTACAAAGTTTCCCTTTCCCCCCACATCCTTGCAAACAATTATCTTTTTTATTTTTAATAACTGCCATCCTAACAGGCGTGAAGTGACATCTAATTATGGCTTTGATTTGCATTTCCTTGATGATTACTGATGCTGAGCACTTTTTCATATACCTGTTGACCATTTGTATGTATTCTTTTAAAATGTGTATTCATGCCCTTTGCCCATACAAGTCCATGACTTAGGATGGTTCGACTTATGTTTGTTCAACTTTATGATGGTTCAAAACCAATACACATTCAGTAGAAACTAACCAGGCTAAGCTATGATGTTTCGTATGTTAGGTATATTAAATGCATTTTCAACTTATGATATTTTCAATTTACAATGGGTCTGTCGGGATGTAACACTGTTGTAAACTGAGGAGCATCTCAATTTTAATCAGATTATTTGTTTTGTTTTGTTTTGCTCTTGAGTTGTAGGAGTTTCTTATATATTTGGGATATTAATTCCTGATCAGATGTATGGTTTGCCAATATTTTCTCCCATTCTGTAGTCTGCCTTTTTCACTCTGTTTATTGTTTCCTCTGTTGTCCAGAAGCTTTTTAGTTGGATGCAATCCCACTTATCTACTTATGCTTTTATTGCCTGTGCTTTTAGGGTCCTATCTGAAAATACACTGCCAAGACCTATTTCAATGACCTCTTTCTCTATGTTTTGTTTCAGGTGTTTTACAGTTTTAGGTCTTATATTACTCTTTAACCTATTTTTAGTTATTTTTGAATATGGTGTGAGGTATAGGTTCAATTCCATGCTGTTGCATATGGATATCCAGTTTTCCTAATACCATTTATTGAGGAGACTATTCTGTCTTCATTTTGTATTCTTGGCATCCTTTCGAAGATTAGATGACTGTATATGGGTTTATTTGGCGGATCTGTACTCTGTACTATTGATCTATATACTTTTTTTATGGCAGTACCATTTTGTTATGATTACTATAGCTTTGTAATATACTTTGAACTCAGGAAGATTAATGTCTCCAGTTTTGTTCTTGCTCAAGGCTGCTTTGGCTGTTAAGATTCTTTGGATATTCTTTTAAGTTCCACATGGATTTTATAATTGTTTTTTCTATTTCTGTGAAAAATGCCATTCAATTTTGATAGGGATTGCATTGAATTTGTAGATCTCTTTGGGTAGTATGGACATTTTAATATGAATATTAATTATTCTAATTCATGAACATGGGATATTTGTGTCTTTTTAAAAGTTTCTCTCACAAATGTTATAGTTTTCAGTGGACAGATCTTTTACTTCCTTGGTTCAATTTATGCCTAAGTATTTTATTTTTGGGGGGTGCTATTGTAAATGGGATTCTTTTAAAATTTGTTTTCATATAGTTTGTTGTTTGTTGATCAAAATGCAACTGGTTTTCCATGTTAATATTTTTATCCTGCAAATGTATTGAATTTATTAATTCTAAGAGTTTTTGTGGAGTCTTTAGGTATATATATATATATATATATATATATATATATATATATATATATATATATGATCATGTCATCTACAAATAAAGACAATTTACTTTCTCTTTCCAATTTCCTTACATTTTCTTGTCTAATTGCTCTGGCTAGGACTTCCACTACATATTTAGTAGATGTGGAAGCAATGGGCATCCTTGTTGTTTTCCTGACCTTAAAGATTTTAGCTTTTCAATTTTGAGTATGATATTATTAGCTCTGAGTTTATCATAGTGGCCTTTATTAAGTTGAAGTAAATTTCTTCTATGTCTAATTTGTTGATAGTTTTTATCAGGGAAAGATGTTGATTTGCATATGGTGAATTACTCTTGTATCCAGGGATAAATCCTGCATGATCTTGGTGTATTATCTGTTGAATTTGGTTTGCCAGTATTCTGGTGAGGATTTTTTGCATCTATGTTCATCAGGCATATTGGCTTATAATTTCTGTTTCTTATAATAGATTGGTGCAAAAGTAATTGCATATTTCCATGGTTAAGCTTAGGTCTCTTAGTAATGCTGGCCTTATAAAATGAGTTTGAAAGTGTTCTGTTCCCTCCTCTTCAATTTTTTGGAGGAGTTGAGAAGGATTTTTATTAATTCTTCTTACATATTTGGTAGAATTCACCTGTGATGCCTTATCGAAGGTTTTTGATTACTGACTCAATCTCCTTACACATTATTGGTCAGTTCTGTTTTTCTATTTCTTTGTGATTCAGTCTGGGTAGTTAGCTTATTTCTTCATGTTCTTAAATTCTTGCATTGTTGTCTTTACATTTGAAGATGCAGTTACCTCCTCCAGTCTTTACAGACCGGCTTAGGGAGGAAAAGACCTTCACCAGTCAGCCAGGTTTCAGATTCTGTTGGTCTCTCAGACCTTTCCTACAGATTCTGGTGCACCTACTTTACTCTTCTTATTCCTTCTTGGGAGGGAAAATTTAGGATTGTGTACCTTCTCTCAATCCTGCAAACCAGGCTGACTGCTAAGAGCCTCTTGCTTATTTTACCCAGGATAGTACCCTGAAGTGTTCAAGGTTGTGTGCCATCTCTCAACCCATCAGAGTTGAGCCAGCTGCTGATGTCTTTGTGTTGCCTGCAGAAGCTCCTAGAAGGTCTGTGGAGGCTCCCATGCTCTGTCTGAGGAATCTCCTTTGTGCTGAGTCTGTAGGGGAGTATAGATTGCTGGCCACAGAGAGAGCTAGGGATGCACATTAGCTTACTGTGAGGGGTCTGCAGGTGAGGGGTCCTATGGGGTTCGTGGGCAGGGTTTTTGGTAGAGATTTCAGGGAGGTTAGTAGGATCTGCAGCCCGTTAAGATCTGCTCAGTTCCACAAGCCCCCACCCTTTTCTCTGCTCCTAACAGTCCTTAGATTTCTCAGTCATGCCAATCAATGTTCTGGGTGTGATGAGACAGAACTATGCCTCTTGGGCAATATCCCACATGGTTCGGGAAGCTGGGTTCACACTTTGCTCTCACATTCCCCCATGGGAACAATCATGATCTCTCTTGGCTCTGAGCTATGCTGCATTGAGGAAAAGGAGACACAGACAAAGTGAAACTGTTTTTCTTACGCTCTTCAATGCATTTGTTCTCAGATTTTTTGCTCCACTAAGGTGCTGAAACTTCTCAGGTGTACTCCCAGGCTCCTATACAGGTGTTCCCATCTGGGGGTGGTTGCTAAAATTGATATTTTTATGGGGAATGTGAGTTCTGAAACTGTTATTCTTCCACCTTGATGAGGTCACCCCCAATCTTAGTTTATTAAGGACTTTTTCATTATTTTTTTCCTATATCTATTGAGCTGATATTATAGGTTTTCTCTTTCAATCTATTGATATGGGGAATTAAATATTTTTGTGATTTTAAATCTTATTTGATTTCCAGGGAGAAACCTTAATTTCATCCTACATGTCATGTGTTTTATACACTACTATAAATTTAATTTGCTAGGACTTCCAACACTATGTTGAGTAGCAGTGGTGATAGGAGAAAACCCTGTCTTGTTACTAAATGTAGAGCGAAAGGCTTCAGTTTTCCACCATTAGTTATGATATTAGCTGAGGGTTTATCATATATGGCCTTTATTACATTAAGGTATTATCCTTCTATACCCATTTTATTAAATGTTTTAATCATAAATTGATGTTGTGTCTTGTCAAATGCCTTTTCTACATCTATTGATATAATCATATGATTTTTATCTTTTATTTTGTTTATGTGGTGTATCACATTGATTGATAGCCCGAGCAATCAGGCAAGAGAAAGAAAGAAATAAAAGGCATCCAAATTGGGAATGAAGAAATTAAATTGTCACTTTTTGCAGATGAGGAACTTTATATAGAAAACCCTAGAGTCCACCAAAAGGCAATTAGAAACAATAAACAAACATAGTAAAGTTGCTGGCTACAAAATCAACATACAAAAATCCATTGCATTCCTATATACTAACAATGAAATCTGAGAAAAAGAAATAAAAAGACAAACAATTCCTTTTGCAATTGCAACAAAAGGAATACAATACTTAGGAAGAAAGTTAACAAAGGATGTGAAGGACCTATACACTGAAAACTATAAGACATTTTTAGAAGAAATTGAAGACGATACAAAGAAATAGAAAAATATTTTATGTTCATGGAATGGAAGAATCAACATAGTTAAAATGGCCATATTACCCAAAGCAATATACAGATTTAATGCAATCCCCATCAAAATCCCAATGGCATTTTAAAAAGAAATACAATAAAAAATCATCAGATTTGTATAGAATCACAAAAGACTCTGAATAGCCAAAGCACTCCTTAGGAAAAAGAATAAGGCTGGAGTTATCATACTCCCTGACTTCAGCTTGTACTACAGAGCAATAATAATCAAAACAGCATGGTATTGGCAGAAAAACAGACACAAAAACCAATAGAATAGAATTGAAAGCCCAGAAATAAACCCACATAATTATGAACAGATAATTGTTGATAAAGGAGCCAAAAACACAATGGAGAAAAGAAATCCTCTTTAATAAATGATGCTGAGAAAACTGGTAAGTCACGTGCAAAAGAATGAAACTAGACTGCTATCTGTCACCATATACCAAAATTAATTCAAAATGGATCAAAGACCTAAACATAAGACCTGAAGCAATACACTGCATAGAAGAAAGCCTAGGTACTATGGACCTTGGGTTCAAAGAGGACTTTATGAATTTGACCTCAGAAGCAAGGGAAGTAAAAGCTAAAATAAATGAATGGGACTATATCAAACTAAAAATCTTCTGCACAGCAAAAGAAACCATGAAACAAAACAAAAAGACAACCAACCAAATGAAAGAAGATTTTTGCAAATAATTCATCCGATAAGGAGTTAATATCCAAAATATATAAGGAACCCATACAACTCAACAACAAAAAGACAAACAATCCAATTAAAAAATGGGCAGAGGACATGAACAGACACTTCTCCCAAGAAGACATACAAATGGCCAATAGATATATGAAAAAATGCTCAACTTCACTAGCTATTAGGGAAATGCAAATCAAAACCAAAATGAGATACCACCTCACACCTCTCAGAATGGCTACTATCAATAACACAAATAATAACAAGTGCTGGAGAGACTGTGGAGAAAAAGGAACCCTCATACACTGTTGGGGGGAATGCAGATTAGTGCAGCTGCTATGGAAAGCAGTATGGAGGTTCCTCAAAACATTAAGAATAGAATTTCCATATGACCCAGCTGTCTCACTCCTGGGTGTTTACCCAAAAAATATGAAAACAGTTATACATAAAGACATATGTTCTCCAATGTTCATTACAGTTTTATTTACGGTGGCCAAGATATGGAAAAAACAAAAGTGTCCTTCTATAGATGAATGGATAAAGAAGTTTTGGTATACATATATACAATGGAATACTATTCTGCCTATAAAAAAAGATGAAATAGTACCATTTGTGACAACATGGATGGATCTTGAGATTATTATTCTAAGCAAAATAAGTCAGACAGAAAAAGTTGAGAACCATATGACTTCACTGATATATGGGATATAAAACTGAAAGCAACAAAGGAACAGACAAACAAACAAAGAAACAAAAACTCATACAAACAGACAACAGTTTAGTAGTTACCAGAGTGTAAGGGGAGAGAGAGGTTGTAGATGAGGGTAAAGAGGATCAAATATATGGTGATGGAAGGAGAACTGACTCTGGGTGGTGAGCACACAATGTGATATATAGATGATGTATTATAGAATTGTACACTTGAAAGCTATGTAATTTTACTATCCATTGTCACCCCAACAATTTAATTTTTAAAAATAAGCTTAGTTTGCTAATTTTTATTCAGTATTTCTACATCTATATCTAGGGACATAACAGACCAATATTTTCATTATTTTGTCCTTGGCTGGTTTGATAAGAACTTATAATGGCTTTGCAGAATGAATTGAGAACTCTTTCCAATATTCCTTAACACTTTGAAAGATTTTATATAAAATTAGAGGATCAGTTTGTTGGAAGCTTGTCAGAACTCTCCTGTAAACCATTTAGGATTGTTTTTTCTGTGGGAAGACTTTCTTGCCAACAGCTAACTCTTCTTACTATAAGAAACACAGAGCCTACAATCTCTTAACTCTAGTTCATCCCACTTTAAAATTTACTTTAACTTTATAATTGTTGACTCTGATGTTAAAAACTCATCAAAAAAAAATCTCAATTAAGGGATTAAAACTATATCTTTTCAAAAAATCTCAATGTTACAAAACTATAATCTCACGGTACATTCATTCATGTTTTCCTAAAGACAATGCTAACAGATACAGACTACTACTTTTCTTGAACAATATTTTCAATACTGTAATTATAGTTATATTACAGTCAAATAATTGCCACATTTACAGAACACTTGTAGTACTTACTTGCTTTCTTCTTTAAGTTACCTTAACTTGGTTTTTACTTTTTGTTATGGTAAATTTAAATATCAGAAAGTAACTAGTATAGTAAACACAATGTACTCTTCATCCAGTTTGAACTATCAAATTATGGAATACAGTGTATCAAATATACAGTCACTTTCTCCAACAGCAGATTATAGTGAAGTTAAAATCAAAAATCATTTTCTTTCATTTTTACATCTACCAGAATGTATCTCTACACAGTGGTTCTCACAGTGTCTGGTTGACCCTGGTGGTTTTCACAAAATAATACTAAAATGTTGTTGCCTTTTTCTCTCCCATCTTTTCATGAGTGGACAGTGAAGTTTTCCAGAGGCTACATGACATGTGATATCATGAAGGACTGAACGCAAAAGCAGATATTAGAGTCCATCTGTTTTCTATTAAGAAAGCTATTTTAAAGATTTGCAAAAATGTAAAATAATACCACACTTCTATTTTTTGTGTTAAAAATTATACACAGTTTTTATAAACATGTTAACATGTAACTGGATTATTTAAAATAATTAATATTTTGCATTAATTTTTGAGTTTTAATTTATAATACATACATATCAATAAATATAACCCACTTAAACATAACTTCGTAGTCCTCAATAATTTTTAAAAGTGTAACAGATCCTGAGACCAAAAACTTGAGAGCAAGTACTCTCATATAGAATACTACTCTTTCAAATAAAAACTAAAAATAATCTCATAATGCCATGAAATATTTCAGTCAGTATTAAAATTCCCTCCATTTGTAATCATTTTTTTCAATTTGTTTGGGTAAATGAGTATCCAAATATGGTCTACATGTCACAATATAAATCCATTTAAATCTGTAAGTTCCATTTTTTTTTTAACTGATTTGTTAAATAAGTTAAGAGAGTAGGTGTTTTTTTTCCTCTGTATACTTTTCGCAGTTTGGATTTTCCTGATTGCGTCCCTACAGTGTCATTTAACATTTTCCCCTGTTCTGCATATTTTCCACATATTATTATTTAGATGTAAATTATTATTTACATCTAAATTATTATTTAGATTTGAATTTTTTGGCAAAACACCTCATATGTATTGCAATATAAAAAATTTTAAATCTTTTTAAGATGTTACTAGTCATCGGCGATCATTACTTAGGTCTGTTAATTTGCTAGAGATTGCAAAATGGGAATACAAAGACTCTGATTCCTTCTTTGGTTAGTAAATGGAATACTTCCATAAAGAGAGATTTTCCACTTGAACTATTTGGTCTATTTGGGACTATTTCCTTTTATAATCCAGAATAATTGCCAAAATCTTGCTAATTCTGTTTGGTCTCTCTGTAGGCCCTCTCCTACCCGTGGCTAAAACATTTGTGATAGTGATTAGAGGATAATCTTCACACCCAGAACCAGGTAAATCAATAGTGAAGAACTTGACTCTCCTCTTCAGTTTGATGATCGGTAGGTTCACTTCTGTCTCCAGGATGGGAAGTGGGGTTGGCAGGGGACAATAGGAAGAAATAGCTTCTCACCAAAATATATATAAAGTGTTTTACTCAACACGGTTTTAGAAAATCTACAAACTGAAAATCATGGTTTACTTGTACTTCTGATTTCATTTTGCTGAAAGCTCCCTTTGTTCCGTAGGCACAGGACTGAAAACCTGAAATAGACTCTATTGGTGTATAGCATAATAATTTTTTTGAAAAAATTACCCTGTACAATAGCAGCACTTTCTCTGCCAGCACTGGAGAAGGCCATTAACTTTTAAGAGATTGTTTAGTCCAACAGCAGCAGAGTGAAAATGAAATACATTCGGAGCAGTGGCTGCTGCTAGGGTTTCCTGCAGGATACGATACGAGCTCGTCTGGCCCACACTGTCAAGCTGTGTCTGACTGCACATCTACCGAGTACCAATGTACATTCTTCACACAGATGCTGTATATTTTGCTTTTACCCTGCATAAGTTGTCAGCATAAACTCAAGGCGGCATTTATATATACATATATATATGTTATCTAAATTCATAAGTGTTTCATTTATTGTAGATAAACAACAAAGTATGAAACGTGATTTTTTTTTTGCGTTCTCTGGTTTCTGCTGAAAACTTCAAAGAGGCTGAGCTGACGTGTGAATTGTAATGATTCAGTGGGTGCAGCATGTCAGTATTTTCAATCAGCCTTCTTCAAAATCTGGCTGAGAATGTTTGATGCCTTGATTCAGAAAAGAATCTGAGAAGGCGGACTTCAGAGTAGCCTGACTGTACTTGCCATGAATTCACATTTGTGAGTGTTTGCCAACTCATCGTTTTGTTCCAATTCAGAAAGGGTGAATAAAACAATCCAAAAGGGTGGTATTAAACATTAATTCAAAAATGATAAACTTCAGCTCCTCTAATACAAACATTTTGATTACAAATGAAAGGATTTCAAGAGTACAAGAATGTCCTGTAGTGCCAGAGATAAAGGTGTAGTGGCTTAAAGTCCTTATAACTTGCAATATGGACACCAAAGTGTTTCATTTCATAAATTTCTGATGCTAAGAATGATTTGGGGTGGTACTTTACAGGGGAAAAAGGATTCTTATACACACCTTCTTAATGAAAAACTCATAAAATCTCCATGAAATTTCTGTCTGCAAAACCCAAACTCTTTCTTTCATTCAAACCCCACCTAGGTTGCATTTGTTTTGTTTTCTTTGATGAAGTAATTTAAATTATAATCTCACTCTGTTTATATATTTTAAAGGAGCCTATATGTTTCAGTTTAGTTCCAAATTCCTTTGGAAAGCATTTGTTAATTACTTAAGGGACATGTTCAATCACTAGACAAAATAAGCTTGATTTCTTGAGTAGACGTCACATGGAAGAGAGTAATGGGAAGCATTCAATCCATGCGATTACTGTGAGAGTGATCCTGAAAACAAGGGCCTCACGTGATTAGACAAATAGGTATCTATAGGTCAGAGAGAGGCTAAGGAACACTTATAGAGGAGGATTTTTTTCTCAGCCTCAAAAGCTAGGTGACACATGGCTAAGAGCATATGAAGGGGACTTCAGATGGGGAAGGGCAGAGACGGTATAAGAAGACTGCTGTTAGGCAAATATATTGGATTGAAGCAGAGTTCATGACAGCGAGCAGAAAAAAGAAAGCTGAAAAACAGGTGAAGATGCAGGCCTGAAGTGTTACAGAATTTATCCAATGGAGAGTCAGTCTTTAAAGATCTTGGAACAGATAAATGATATGATGAAAGAAATCAAACAATATTTGATAATAGTGGAATCCAGATTGGGGAATGGAAGAGAGAGAAAGATTTAAATACAACTTTGGTTTTGAATCCGGATGCTACGGTATGAGTGCTTGTGCCCCTCCCCAAATTCATGTTGAAATCCTAACCCCCAATCTGATGGTATTGGGAGGCCTGGGCCTTTGGGAGGTGATTAGGTCATGAAAGCTCTGTCCTCATCGGGGAATTCAAGTTCATATGAAAGAGATCCCACAGAGCTTCCCAGCCCCTCCCACCAGGTGATGGCACAGCGTGGCATCATTACAGAAAGAGATAATAGATTAAAATGTTTTTTCCCCAGGCAAAACTACACATATTTTCATTTGAGGTTCTCTTCATTCCAGATTCAATTAATTAAAAGATGATTCCCTAACTCTAATCTTAACTAAGTCCCACTTAACCCAACTCTATGACCGACATTCTCACTCAGATACCCATTATAATTCTGTCTAAGAGGCACCTTCATGTCCACTCACTGACAATTGTTCTTTCCTGAATCTTTTTCATCTCAAAAAATGTCATCACTATTTACCCAACTGCTCAGGTGAAAAAAATCCTTGATTCCTCTATTTCCTTCACTCTATCGCCATCACTACTACCATCCAATCTATCAACAAATACTTTTGGCTCTGCCTGAAAAATAGATTCCACATCCGTTTACTTCTCTTTATTTCTACTATTTTCACCCTGGTCTAAGTCACTGTTATCTCCAGCCTTGACCAAGGCAAAGTCCATTTTTTCCCAACCCTTCAGTATCCTCCTATTGCATTAGAATGAAATCTAAATTCTGTGACTCAGTAGGTCCTGCATGGCCTGACCCTGCCCTTAGCTATGACTTCCCTCTCCTTCATCCCTCACTCTCAGAGCTCTTGCTACATTGTCCTTCTAGAATGGGCCAAAACCTTTCCCTCCTTTGACCTTGTTGTTCCCTAACACTGGAATTCTCTGCCTCTAGATCTCTGCATAACTGATCTTTTCTAGTCATTCAGTCTCAGCTCAAATGTCACCTCCTCACTGACATTCACGGGTAAGTAGCACCTTCCCCACCATATCATTTTCTATTACAACATTCTCTTTTTTATTTCACAGCATGCATCACTAATCTCATTAATTAGTTGTCTGTTGCTGCCTCCTAGCCCCAAATCCATCTCATGAAAAGGGAGATGTAGTCTGTCTGGTTCAGCCTCTGTGCTGTGAGTTGTACCTGGCACACAGCATTGATTCATATCATTAGCATAAGATCACCTTAGAAGAAGTATGTTGTAGTGATTAGTGATTCCAACTCTGAACTCCTAGCAAACCTGGACCCAAATTATGGTTTTATCACGAAGAGCCATGACACCTTTTGCAGTGGGGATACTTTACTGTCACTGCATAAGACTGTGTAAAGAAACCAAAGGCAATTCATGGGAAAAGTTTAATTTTGTTTCAAGTGGCATCTGGATCACAGAGCCCTCAATAAGTAATAAATGTAAACAAGGCATAAAATTACTATTTTACTATCTAATCTTTCTTTGAACATTTAATAAATTGCACATTTATTAAATGAACAAAGTCCTGCTTGTTGTATAAATCAACACCGTTCTGGCTGTATAGAATTCCCATTCCTTGCTAGCCTCAAAGATGGGAAAATATGAGGGGAATTGTACATTTTTCTACAATGGTTGTTAGGGATCCAAGAGTTTCCCCTGCACAATGGAAAACTTATTACCATGAAGGAAAACAAATAAAGGTTAAATTGGAAGAAAATACTTGGAGATATTTGTGGACAGTTAAGCACTCATTCCATGGACTCTCTGTGAGTCTATAAACAAGCAGAAGCCCACACCACATCCTGGCTGCTGTGCTATTGCTTTCTATAGAATGGGGAGAAACCCCGGCTTGTGGTTTATTACGGCAGGACCGGTGGCTTGAGATACGGCAGGATTAATGCTTCCCAATGTGACAGGATCTCTCACCCTCAGTTCCCAGAGGGCAGAGACCAAGGACCACATAACCACCAAGGCCAGTGCTCTGACTTCTGGAGAATATACAGGCCCCGGGTGAGTAATGAGTTAGGCCTGGCAGATCACACATTACCCCAAGATGAGTTGAAGAGAAACAGAGCGGGAATGGATGAGTGCCCGTGGGAAAAGAAGAGTATCAGCTCTCACAGAAACCATCGTGCCCTGCGTGACTGGCTTAAACAGAAATCTGGCAGCAAGAAAGGGAACTGAAAGAAGCAAAAAATAGCAAGCAACCCTCTCCCCTCTTGTTCTTTAACCTTCTGATAAGGAAATAAAATGCTGCTACCAGATATACCATGTGATGGCATTAATTATCTCGTTCTTCCATCATCAAGAGAGAATCGATTCATATCATCATTAGCATGAAACCACTTTAGAAAAAGTATGTCCTAGTGATTAGTGACTCAAACTCTGAACCCCTGGCAAATCTGGACTCACATTATGGTTTTATCACTAAGAACCATTACAGCTTTTACAATGGGGATACTTTACTACCACTATATAAGATTGTGTAAGGAAAACAAAGACAATTCAAGTGAAAAGCTTAATTTTGCACCAGGAACACAGAGCTCTCAATAAAAATAATAAATGTAAACAAGATATAAAACTACAACTTTATTATCTAATCTTTTTCTTTTCTCCTAACAGATAAAGCAAGTGGCCTAAACAAACAAATTTTCTCCATAAAAAGAATCTACCAGATATTTTGAATTTGAATGAAATTGAAGATTTAGAAAAAGTAATTGGTCTATATTTAAAATATGTGGTCTACAAATCTCCTCATGGTCAAGCATGAACTGCAGAATTTAATTATTAAGATCAATAACCAGTTATCAAATAGTGAATTAATAAATGTAATTTTAGAATGAAAAAATAAACTTTTATTTCAATGCAACGTACTATTATATTCTACTCATGAGTTTGGCAAGAAATAAAGAGTTGAACGATGACTTTTAATAATAATAGTGTGTAAGGAAATAGGCACCCTCATATACTGTTGGAAGCATAAATAAAAACAAACTGGGGGACAATTTCTCAATATGTGCCAGACGCTAAAAATGTTTCATCCAGTAAATCCATTTCTAGGAAGTTATCCTAACAAATTACAGATGAGTTCCACAAAGACATATGCATAAGTATCTCATTTTAGGATTATTTCTAATAGTCCTTGCTTTCCAGAAAACTTGATTGTCTATTACTTAAGATTTTGCTAAATAAATTATGGTAACTATTATGTAGACACTAAAAATGATAATGTAGATATACATTGATTGGCATTAAAATCTTCATGTTATTCATTTAAAAATTAAGCTATAAAACAATTTGTAGTACAATCTCATTTTTTAATTGATATTTTTGTTTGTTTGTTTATTTTACTGGAGAATATTAGGGAACAGTGTGTTTCTCCAGGGCCCATCAGCTCCAAGTCGTTGTCCTTCAATCTAGTTGTGGAGGGCGCAGCTCAGCTCCAAGTTCAGTCACTGTTTTCAATCTTTAGTTGCAGGGGGCGCAGCCCACCATCCCATGCAGGAATTGAACTGGCAACCTTGTCGTTCAGAGCTCGCGCTCTAATCAACTGAGCCATCCGGCCACCCTACAATCTCATTTTTATTAAAAATAATTATTTTTATGTATATGTTTAGAAAAATGCTTGGAAGTATATGCTACAAATGCTAGCTTTGGTTATCGTTTGGTTGTGGGATTACAGTTTACCTTTACTTATGCACATGTATTTTAAAAATATTTTTATAATGTTCAATTATCACTTTTATATAAATAATAAATCTATTAAATATTTTATTTACTAGATCATGAAGAAGTAGCTTCTAGCTCTTAATATTCATAATACACAGACCCTTCAAATTATATTGAGGCCCTTAGCAGGTATAATATTAAGTTAATATTTTCTTACAAACATATCAGTTCTTCATTATATTTCACTATATATGCATATATATGCATATACATATAGTTCACTATATATGTATATATATGTATAGGTGCATATATATAGTGTGTGTATATAATATATATATATATATATACCATATATATCATTGAATTCAAAAAGGAACAAAGAGGAGAGGAAAGGCATCATGACGGCTTAAGAAATTAATATTTTTAAAAAGTCAGTGTTGTTTGGTTATTTAGAAGACTATCAGCATTTATTTGTTGAACCTAGCTCACAGCCACTTCTTGATTTGTCTTATCAGGAAAACTAATAGTATGTTATTAATTATTTTTCTTATCCATTATCATTTGACAAAATATTGACTTGACCAAAAGAACACAAAAGAGAGTATGGTGGTGCAACTGTGACTGGGAATGATTCTCCCTGTCTTGTTTTCAGTGTGCTTGTGAAAAAAAGTCATCTAGTTTTTTGATACCATTTATTCCCTTGTAAATATTAAAAAGAGGCACCAATATACTGGGAAGCATACAAGTAGAAATCATGATGGTAGTGAAAATATTTTGAAAAGCTATTGTTTTAACCATAAGATTTAATTCAAAACAAAAGGAGCAAGAAACAAGAGGAGGACTTGCAAACGACATTTAAAAAATTTGGCATTAAAAATCTACTTCTTCTTTTTTAAAATACCCAGGACCTTAAAAAGTACTGCATTGTTTCCCCACTATAATTCACATAATCACTGACACCTAGAGCATAAAAGAGGCCCGCCAATTGCCTTCCTTGGGTGTTAGTCAGGTTGTAGCTGCCACTGAAAGAAAACTAAGATTTTGGCAGTAAAAATCATTTTGCACTTGAATTCTTTTCCTCCTCCCTTCCAAGTCAACGTGTATTTAGTTAATGACTTTGATGCCATTTGGACCAAATAGAATAAACTTTGAGCCAGATGTACAGCTTATTTCATGGTATGTTTAGAATCAGGTCTATACTGCCAAAGTGAGGGAGAAAGTTGGATAAGTCTGAGTAGTACAGACAGCTCCTCTGGAAACTTCTAACCATAAAAATCTGCCTCGCCTGTCTGAAATTACCTGAATTATCAGAAATTGTTCATTTGTACATAAAAATGGTTTCCTTTGTGACAAAGTCTTTGTGTTTCAGGAAACTAACTGAATTTGTTTTCACTAATCACCATCTAGTTGGAATGTGGTGACCAAAATAACACATTAGAGAATATGGTGACACAGAGCGGAAGAGTCTTCATCACCCAAGGTTATGTGCTTTCTATCTATCTGTTGAAGGAAATATCAAACAAGGTTTAAGTACATTACAAAGCAATGCTTCAAACTAATCATAGTGGAAAATATGAAAGATCTATTCAACAAGTGTTTATTGCCGTTTCTATATTAACTATACACAGCATATTAGTATATTATATTAATAACAAGCTAACATTTACTGTATGCTTATGATACGTCAGGCCTTGTGCGACGTGCTTTATCCTGTTTACTCCTACACAGTCTGGTGAGAGAGATAACACTGTTATCTCTATTAACAGTGGCAAAAATTAGAAAACTTAGGAGACTCACACAAGGTTATATAGTCTAGTATGTAATTCAACCAGAACTTGAGCCCTGCAGTGTGACTTGAGAGCCTTGTTTTTAACGGTTACACTACAGCTCTACAGCAGTAGTAGGCATTCAGCGAACCATGAAGGAGGAAAAGACAGACCACCTCCACGGAATTTGCCTTTTGGAACAAAACAACTGCATAGAGAGGACAGGCTGAGGAGTACAGGTTCATCTTGGGGGTCACCCTAATTTTCTATATTCCAGAGGTCAGAATGCTAATGATAGAGGAGCTATCCACTTGCCACTGTTTCACCAGCAACTCCTGCTGACTGCCACTTCATGCTTCCTTTTGAAAGGAAGCAGCAGGACTTGCATTTCCAGAAAGATGGAATAGATATAATTTTTCTGATTCCTCTCACTAAATAGAACTAAAATCCTTGAACATTATCTGTAAAATAATATAAGAAGACTCTGAAAGATAAAGAGAAGAAGAAAGATGACTGGAGACCTCAGGACAGAGAAACAACACAGTAGTAAATTTCCTGTTTTTGTTTTTGTTTTTTTTTTCCCCTTCATCATACATAACGAAGACTTGCATCTGAAGAAGCCAGAAATGGAGAAATGCTGCTGAACACAGACAAGGGAAAAAAGGCTCTGATAAAGGCTATCTCAGGCCAAAGGACTAGCCAAGGGGCAAACCAGTGAGATGGAAAACTTTTAGACGATAACCACTGTATTCTAGACAAATATCAAAGTAAAACTGTGGCGTCACCCCTGCCTATGACATCAAAGGCTGAGTGGAAAACCTAGACTTTCACCTTTGACAGTAATAAGATACCTTTCCCCCTCCCTGTTAGGGTGGTATCAGATAAGGTCCAGTGTATAATCAGACTTTCACCATTAGCTAGAGATAACAAGTCTGCCTATACAGCCATGTCAGTGGAGACCACATGGAAAGCCAGAACTTCCACTCCACCCAGGGGTAATGATCAGTGTCTTCCTTCCCAACTGTGGATAGAAGTCAGGAATGGAACCTGGACTTCTACCTCCATCTGGCAATAATAAAAAGGTGCATCTTCCTTTCCTCTACCAAAGTGGTATCAAAACAAGCCAGTTAAAACAGACAGTATAATAAGATCCAGAGTTTTAGAACATAATATGAAAATGATCAGAGGATAGAATTAGTTAACTTGAGGGACTCAACAATTCTGAACAGTGAAGAAAAAGTAGATAAAAAAAAGAAAAGTGCAGACCCTCATGAGCCTGTAGGACAATAACCAAGAATCTAACATTTGTATTATCAGGATACCCAAAGTAGAAGAAAGACAGTGAGGTTGAAAGAGTATTTGAAGAAATAGAGATAAAAATTTTCCAGATTCGGAGAGTGATATCACAAGCTTGTGGAACAGGAATTTCTAGCCCTCACCCTTACCCTCCCCACAGAAACACTGATTTTGATGACCACCCACAGAAGAGAGTACCTTTGTGGACATCTGGGAGTCCATCGGAGAAGTTCCAGCAATCCACTGGATGAAAAAAATCTGAAAGTAGATGCATTGAAAAGGGGATAAGAAAAACAGTTTCACTTTACTCACATCACCCCTCCTCCAAGGCCGCATAGCTCGGTGCCAAAAGAGATCCCCTCAGCCAGCGATTTCCTTCAAGGGGAAAAATGAGAACATAGTGAGTACCTGATATTTTTTAGCTGTGTAGGACACAAACGAAGAGGCCCACTTTTTTTCACCCCACCCAGAACACTGAAGGGATTGTCATGGCTCAATAGTCTCAGGGCAGCTAGAAGCAGGGGATAGGGGTTGGGGCTCAGAGCAACCAGGGCATGGAACTTAACAAATGGCCATGGATTCTACAAGCTGTCTCCTGAGGGAGTTCATGACAACTAGACCTGCCTTACACAAAGCTAAAAGGAGTTCTTCAAATTGAAACTAAAGGTTGTTAATTAGAAACATAAAAATATATGAAAGTATAAAACTCACTGTAAAGATAAGTATATAGTCTAATTCAAAATGTCTTTTTTTATTGTATAATTTTTTAATGTCATACTCATACCTATCTGTCAATGTCATACTTGTCTGAAACTATCTTAGTCTCTCAAAAAATGTAACTTTGTCTATCAGTTGATTAGGGTCCAGATGTTTCTTATCTAATTTAATCTTATTTCACCATTCTTATTTTCACTAATTATATAAATTCCAGTTTCTCATAACTTCATTGAACTAGCTTTGTCATTCTGATGGCCCCTCTATTAATCACTTAAATTAAACATTGACACACGCCAAACATCTTTAATTTTTTTCTTCATGGTAAGAGCACTCAACATGAAATCTATCCTCACAATAAAATTTTAAGTGTATAATACAGTGTTAACTATAGATATGATGTTTTACAACAGATCTCTAGAATGTATTCATTATGAATAACTGAAACTTTATAGCAGTTGAATAGTCACTCCACATTTCCCCCTTCCTTTAGTCCCTGGCAACTATCATTCTACTTTCTGCTTCTATGAATTTGACTATTTTAGATACCTCATGTTAGTGCAATCATGTAGTACTACCGTGTTTCCCTGCAAATAAGACCTAGTCCGACCATCAGCTCTAATGCATCTTTTGGAGCAAAAATTAATAAGACCTGGTCTTATTTTACTATAATATAGGACCGGGTCTGATATATTTTATAGTATAATATAATATAATATAATATAAGGTATAATATAATATAATATAATATAATATAATATAATATAATATAATACCAGATCTTATATTAATTTTTGCTCCAAAAGACGCATTAAAGCTGATTGTCTGGCTAGGTCTTATTTTCGGGGAAACAGGGCAATACTTCTGTGACTAGCTTATTTCATTTAACATAACTTTCTCCTGGTTCATCCATGTTCTTATATAAACTGTATGGTGGTGTGTAAATCATTTTAAATGTATTAGAAAATAACTATAGCCACAATCTTCATTAATGGATACACAATATAAAAAGATATAAATTGTGACATCAATAACATAAAATGTGGGAGGATAGAACTAAAAGTGTAGAGTTTTCATATGCAAGTGAAGTAATAAACTTAATGTAGACTGTTATAACTATAAGATAGCTTGTGTAAGCCTCATGACATTAACAAAAAAAGAATCTGTAGTAGATACACAAAAAATAAAGAGAAAGGAATCAAAGAATATCACTACAAAAAAAATCATCAAATCACAAAAGAAGACAGCAAGATAGGAAGAAAGAAACAAAGCAATACAAGTCAGAAAATAATTAACTAATGGAAATAGTAAATCCTTACCTATCAATAATAATTTTAAATGTAAATGGATTAAAATCTCCAATCAGAAGATATAGAGTATTTGAATGGATTTTTAAAAATCAAGATCCAACTATATGCTGCCTACAAGAGATTCACTTTAACTATAAGTACATATAAACCAAGAGTGAAAAGATGGCAAAGATATCCCATGGAAATGGTAACCAAACGAGAGTGGGGATGACTATACTTATATTACGCAAAATAGACTTTAAGTCAAAAACTGTTTTCATAAGATAAAGAAGTCAATATATAATGATAAAGGGGTCAATTTCAAGAGTATATAACAATTATAAATACATATACATACAACATCAGAGCACCTAAATATATAAAGCAAATATTAACAGAACTAAAGGGAGAAATAGATAGCAATAAATAACAATTGGGGAATTTAATACTCCACTTTCAAAATTAGATAGATCATTCCAACAGAAAATCAATAAGAAAATAGAGGACTTCAATAACACTATAAAGCAAATTAACATAACAGACATATACAGAACATTCCATTTAACAGCAACAGAATACACATTCTTCTCAGGCAGACATGGAACATTCTCCAGGGTAGATCATATGTTAGGTCTCAAAATAAGTACAGTGGTACCTCAGTTTTCTAACATAATCCGTTCTGGAAGACCATTCGAGTTCTGAAACGTTCAAAAACCAAGGCATGGTTTCCCCATAGAAAATAATGCAAAATGGATTAATCCATTTCAGACTTTTAAAACTGACCCCTAAAACTACAAATTTAGCATGAATTTTTCTATCTAATGATACCATAGATCCATAAAATTTACAGCACTTGTAAACTGAAATGTTCGTCAACGGAGATGTTCGAAAACCAAGGTACCACTGCATTAACAAATTTAAAAAGATAAAAATCATATCAAGTAACCTTTCTGGTCACAGTGGTATGGAACTAGAAATGGTTAACTGAAGAAAATTGAAAAGATTACAAATATGTAGAAATTAAACAACATAGTCCTAAACAACCAACAGTCAAAGAAGAAATCAAAAGGTAAATACATAAAAAAATACCTGAGGCAAATGAAAATGGAAATACAACATACTGAAGCTTATGGGATGCAGCAAATGCAGTTCTAAGAAGGAAGTTTATACTGATAAATGCCTACTTAAAAAAAAAATTCTCAATTAAAAAAAACTACTTTTCCACTTCAAGGAACTAGAAAAAGAACTAACTAATCCCAACATTAGCAGAAGGATGGCAATAATAAAGTTTAGAGCAGAAATCAATGAAATGGACACTAGAAAAACAATAGAAAATATCAATGAAATTAAGATTGGTTTTGAAAACATAAACAAAGTTACAAACTTTTCACTAAAATAAATAAAAAAGAGAGAAGTCTAATGAATAAAATTATAAATGAAAGGGAAGACATTATAATTGATATTACGGAAATAAAAAAGATCAGAAAAGAATACTATGAACAATTATACATTGGTAAATTGGATACCTAGAAAAAAATTAATAAATTTTTAGACACAAACAACCTACCAAAATTGATTCATGAAGAAGTAGAAAATCTGAAGAGAACACCAAGTAAGGATATTGAATCAATAATAAAAAATATCTCAGCAAGGAAAAGCCCGAGACCAGATGGTTTCACTGATGAAAACTACCAAGCAGCTAAGGAAGAATTAATGCTAATCCTTCTCAGACTCTTTTTAAAAATTGAAGAGAAAGGAATACTTCCAAGCTCATTTTATGAGGCTAGCATTACCTAAAGCCAGATAAGGAAACTACACGGTGAAAATCACAGGCTAACATCCCTGGTAAACACAGATGCAAAATCTCAACAAAACACTAGTAAACCAAATTCAACAGCACATTGGAAGGATCATATACCATGAGCAAGTGGGATTTATTCCTGGGATGCAAGGATGGTTCAATGTACTCAAATAAATCAATCTGATACAACACATTAACAGAAAGAAGGATAAAAAATTATGTGATCATCTCAATAGATGCAGAAAACTTCAATATCCTTTGATGATAAAAACTCTCAACAAATTAGGTATAGAAGGAACATACTTCATCATAATGAAGGTCATATAGACAAGCTAACATCCTACTCATTTGTGAAATGCTGAAAACGTGTCCTTTAAGATCAGGAACAAGACACAGGTGCTCATTCTTACCATTTCTATTCAACACAATACTGGAGTCTTAGTCTGAGTAATTGGAAAGAAAAAAAAAGCATCCAATTGGAAAAGAAAAAGTAAAATTGTTTCTATTTAAAGGTGCCATAATCTTATATATAGAAAACCTTGAGGACTCCACCAAAAAAACTCTTAGAACTAATAAATTAATTCAGTAAAGTTGCAGGATAAAAAAAATCAACATATAAAACAGTTGTTTTTCTATATACTAACAATGAACTATTGGAAAAAGAAGTTAAGAAAATAATCCCATTGCTAATAGCATCAACAAGAATAACATTCTTAGAAATAAACTTAACCAAAGTGGTGAATGATCTGTACACTAAAAACTATAAAATATTGATGAAAAAAATTGAAGAAGACACAAAAAAACAAAAAGTAGCCTGTGTTAATGGATTGGAAGAAATAATATTGTTAAAATATCCATTCTACTCAAAGCAATCTACAGATCCAATACAATCAAAATTCCAATGGCATTTTTCACAGAAATAGAAAAAAATAATCCTAAACTCCATATGGAACAACAGAAAACCCCAAATACCCAAAGTAATCTTGAGCAAGCAAAGTCAACACTGGAGGCATCACTCTTTCTGATTTTGAAATATATTACAAAGCTGTAATCAAAACAGTATAATACTATCATAAAAACGATACATAAATCAGTGAAACACAATAGAGAGGCCATAAATAAAACCACACATTATGGTCACCAGATCTTCAAAGAGGGTGCCAAGAACATCAAGGGGAAAATGTAGTCTCTTCAGTAAATGATGTTGGTAAAACTGTATATCCATATGCAGAAGAATGAAATTGAACCCTTATCTTACCCCATGTACAAAAATCAACTCAAAATATTTAGACTTAAATATAAGACCTGATGCTGTAAAACTACTAGAAGAAAGCATAGGAAAAAGCTTCTTGACATTGGTCAGTGCACTGATTTTTTTTGGATATGACTACAAAAGTACAAGCAACAAATGTAAAAATAGACAAGTGAAACTGCATCTAACTAAAAAGCTTCTGCACAGCAAAGGAAACCATTAATAGACTGAAAGGGCAACCTATAAAATGGGACAAAATATTTGAAACCATACATCTGATAAGGTATTAATATCCAAAACATATAAGCAAGTCCTACAACTCAACAGCAAAAAAAATAAAATAAAATAAATAACCCGATTAAAATATGGGCAAGTGGCCTGAATTGACATTTTTCAAAAGATGACATACAAATGGCCATTAGGTATACAAAAAGGTGCTCAATATCACTAATCAAAATGAAAATGAAAATCAAAACCATAATGCGATATCACTTCACACCCGTTAGGATGGCAGTTATTTAAAGTACAAAAAATAGTACGTGTTGGTGAGGAGAAAGAGAACTTTAATACAGCATGGTGGGACTATAAACTGGAAACAGTATAAAAGTACATTATAGAAAACAGTATGGAAGTTCTTAAAAAATAATGTAAAATGAAACTATCTTATTATCCAGCTACCACACTTCTGGGTATGTATCCAAAAGAAATATCTGCACGCCTATGTTCATTGCATCACTATTCACAATAGCCAAGATATGGAAACAACCAAAGTGACCAGTGTCCATTGATGAATGAAATGATTAAATCACATTTATAATGGAATACTATTCAGACATAAAAAGAATGAGATCTTGCCATTTGTGCCAACATGGATGCACCTTGAGGGTGAAATAAGTCAGAATGAGAAAGACATATATATATATATGAAAGACATACGTGTGTGTGTGTATATATATATATATGTCATGTATATATATATATATATATGTCATATATATACATATACAATCTTATATATACACTTATATATACAATCTAAAAACAAACAAACAAACACAAGCCCCAAAAGAACAAAAAACAACCAAGCTCATAGACAGAGAACAGATTGGTGGTTGTAAGAGGTGGGGGTGTGGGGTAGGGAGGTGTTTTTCAATGGATGAATGAATAAAGAAAATGTGGTATATGTATATAATGGAATGTTATTTGGCCTTAAAAAAAGAAGGAAATCCTACCAGTTGATGAACCTGGGGGATGTTATGCTGAGTTAATTAAGCTAGACACACAAAGACAATTACTGCATAATCTATCTTACATACAGAATCTAAAAATTTAAACTCTTATAAGCAAAGATTAGAATGGTGGCTACTAGGAGTTGGGGGGTGGTGGAAGCAGGATGTTGATCAAAAGGTACAAAATTTCAGTATGAAAGATGTGTAAGTTCTGGAGATCTAATTTTTAGCATGGTGACCATAGTTAATAACACTGCTAGCTTACGATATACTTGAAATTTGCCAACAGATTAGATCTCAAATGCTCTTACCACACACATACAAATGCTAACAATGTGCGTTAATGGATGTGTTAATAGCGCTCTTAGACTTCACACCAAAAACACAATCCATAAAAGGAAAATTGATAAACTGGATCTCACCAAAGTTAACTTGTGTTCTGTAAAGACCTTGTGAAGAGGATGAAGAGACAAGCTAAGAAGGGAACAAATATTTGCAAACCACCTATCTGACAAAGGGCTAGTATCCACAACATATAAAGAACCTCAAAACTAAACAGTAAGAAGAAACAAATAATTCAGTTAGAACACAGGCAAAAGATGGGAAGACACATTCACGAAAAATACACACATGGCAAATAAACATATGAAATAAATATTCAACATCATTACTCATTAGGGAAATGCAAATTAAAGCCACAATAAAATTTTAGAAGGGCTAAAAGAAGAGTGACAATAACAAATGATGTCAAGAATATGGAAAAATCGAGCCAGCCCGGTCGCTCAGGCGGTTAGAGCTCCATGCTCCTAACTCCGAAGGCTGCCGGTTCGATTCCCACATGGGCCAGTGGGCTCTCAACCACGAAGTTCCTGGTTCAACTCTTGGAGTCCCGCAAGGAATGGTGGGCTCCACGCCCTGCAATTAAGATTGAACACGGCACCTTGAGCTGAGCTGCCACTGAGCTCCCGATGGCCCACTTGGTTGGAGCACAGGCTCTCAACCACAAGGTTGCAAGTTCAATTCCTCGAGACCCGCAAAGGATGGTGGGCTGTGCCCCCTGCAACTAGAAATGGCAACTGGACCTGGAGCTGAGTTGCACCCTCCACAACTAAGATTGAAAGGACAACTTGACTTGGGAAAAAAAAAAGGCCCGGAAGTACACACTGTTCCCCAATAAAATACTATTCCTCTTCCCCAATAAAATCTTAAAAAAAAAAAAAAAAAAAAGAATATGGAAAAATTGGATCACTCATATATTGCTGGTGGGTATGTAAAGTGGTACAACCTCTATGAAAAATAGTTTAGCAATTTTTTCTAAAACTAAAAATGCACTTACCCAGCAGTTGCAAACTTGGGCATTTATCTCACAGTAATAAAGACTTCTATTCATACTAAAAATCTTTACATGAATGTTTACAGAAGATTTATTTGTATTAACCAAAAACTGTAAACAGCCTAGATATCCTTCAATAGGTGAATGTCTTGACAAACTGTGTTACCATCATACCATGGAATACGCAGGAGGAAAAAAGAGTAACACATTATTGATACATACAGCAACCTCAATGAATCTCCAGAGAATTATGCTAAGTAAAAAAAATCAGCTCAAAAAGATTACATACTGAAATTGAGCATTTTTTCATATACCTGTTGACCATTTGTATGTCTTCTTGGGAGAAATGTCTGTTCAGATCCTCTGCCCATTTTTTAACTGTACTGTTTGTTTCTTTGTTGTTGAGTTGTATGAGTTCTTTATATATTTTGTATATCAGTCCCTTATGGGAGGCATTGTTTGTAAATATCTTCTCTCACTTGGTTGGTTGCCTCTTCGTTTTGTTGATGTCTTCTTTTGCTGCGTAGAAGGTTTTTCATTTGATATAGTCCCATTTGTTTATTTTAGTTTTTACTTCCCTTGCTTTTGAGGTCACACTCAAAATCCTCTTTGAATCAAAGGTCCATAAGTTTAGTACCTATGTTTTCTTCTATGCAATTTGTTTCAGGTCTTATGTTTAGGTCTTTGATTCATTTTGAGTTAATTTTGGTATATGGTGACAGATAGAAGTCTAGTTTCATTCTTTTGCACATGACTTTCCTATTTTCCCAGCACCATTCACGGAAGAGGCTTTTTTTTCTCCATTGTATGTTTTTGGCTCCTTTGTCGAAAATTATCTGTCCATATTTATGTGGGTTTATTTCTGGGTTTTCAATTCTATTCCATTGGTCTGTGTGTCTGTTTTCCTGCCAAGACCACACTGTTTTGATTATTGTTGCTCTGTAGTACAAGCTGAAGTCAGAGAGTGTGATACCTCCAGCCTTGTTCTTTTTTCTTAGGATTGCTTTGGCTATTCAGGGTTTTTTGTGATTCCATGCAAATCTGATGATTTTTTGTTCTACTTCTTTTAAAAATGCTGTTCGGATTTTGATGGAGATTGCATTAAATTTGTATATTGCTTTCGGTAACATGGCCATTTTAACAATGATGATTCTCCCAATCCATGAACACGAAATGTTTTTCCATTTCTTTGTGTCTTCTTCAATTTCTTTCAAAAATGTCTTATAGTTTTCAGTGTATAGGTCCTTCACATTCTTTGTTTATTCCTATGTATTTTATTCTTTTTGTGCAATGGCAAAAGGAATTGTTTTTTTCATTTTTCTGAAATTTCATTGTTAGTAATAGGAATGCAATGGATTTTTGTATATCGATTTTGTAGCCAGAAACTTTACAGTAGTCATTTATTGTTTCTAATAACTTTTTGGTGGAGTTTTTGGGATTTTCTTTATAATGAATCATGTCATTTGCAAAAAGTGACAATTTAACTTCTTCATTCCCAATTTGAATGCCTTTTATTTCTTTCTCTTGCCTGATTGCTCTGGTGAGGACTTCCAACACTATGTTGAAAAGCAGAGGTGATAGGGGGCAACCCTGTCTTGTTCCTGAATGTAGAGCAAAGGGCTTCAGTTTTTCACCATTAATTATGATATTAGCTGAGGATTTGTCATATATGACCTTTATAATGTTAAGATAGGTTCCTTCTATACTCATTTTATTAAATGGTTTAGTCATAAATGGATGTTGTATCTTGTCAAATGCTTTTTCTGCATCTATTGATATAATCATATGACTTTTATCTTTTATTTTGTTTATGTGATGTATCACATTGATCAATTTGTATTGTTGAAACATCCTTGTGCCCCTGGGATGAACCAACTTGGTCACGACGTATAATATTTTTAATGTGTTGTTGCATTCAATTTACTAGAATTTTGTTTAGGATTTTTGCATTTGTAGCCACCAGAGACATTGGTCTGTAATTTTCTTTTTTTGTGTGTTATCCTTACGAGGTCACCCCAATAAATTTATTTTAAAAATGAAAAAAGAGATTACATACTGTATGATTACATTCATATACCACTCTTAAATGACAGAACTATAGAAATGCGGAACAGATTGCCAAAAATTAAGGAGAGGATGTGGGTGAGAAAGAAGTGGGTGTAGCTATAAAAGGGCAACATGATGAATCAGTGTTATGATGTAAATGTTCTATATCTTGATTGTATCAATGTCAATATCCTGGTTGTGATATCACACTATAGTTTTGCAAGATGTTACACTTGGGAAACTGACTAAAGGGGCCAAGGGATCCCCCCATATAATTCTGATGATGACATGTGAATCTATAATTATCACAAAAAGTTTAGGGGGGAAAAAAAAAAAAAATATATATATATATATATATATATATATATATATATATGTTTAAATGAAGGAGCACACATTGGATTTCAAAGACTCAGGATCTTGTAGTATCACCACTCAGGAGTCTATCACTATGAGTAAGTCATTTCAACTTTCAGAACCATAGTTTTCTAATGTGTAAAATGTGTAAATTAGATAAATTGACTTCTGAAATCAAGTTCCAGTTATATACTTTTATGATAGGTTTTTATTTTCTAGAAAAGAGTATCTCTATAAAATATACCATTCTCTATACCATAGAAATTGAGTGCATGGGGATTATTTCAAATCTGGGGTAAAAAGCACACCAAACTGTGGACATCTTGCTCTTAGGAAAAATCAATCCGCTTGCTCATTAATGGACAAATCTCTAAAGTGTCCTCAAACCAGCCCAAGATAGCTTTTCCCCATAACATTAGAGATGAGAAACTGGTTTAAGATTAAATGAGACACTCTATCTTCTCAGCCTATCAGAAGACAAAGAAATACTTTCATTCTAGCATTGTTTTATTTTTTTTGGAAAGTCAAACTTTTTCCAAACCTGGGTTTCCAGGGAGGGGGAATAAGCCACATATATGTGGCAGGTTGTTTAATTCACTAGCTCCAGCAATGTTGGGTTTGCCTTGGTTACTAGGAGCAACATGATCACATGACATTTGGGACACACTTCTTCTGGTCCTCTGTCACCAGCTGATGGATTCCATGGCTATTTCTGGAAGCTAGTCTGTAACATATTATATTCACATACTGGGTTTTTTTTTTTTAATTTATTCTATTAAAAATCTACAAGGCCTTCAAGGAACTTTAAAGAAGCAAAATTATTATTTAGAAACCACATGGCTTTTACATTCACAGAGGTTTTTCTTAAAATTATTATACTATAATATTATTCTGAATTCAAATTACATTGATACTGATATAAACAAAAATAATATAATGACATAATTTTGCATGTATAATGTACACCTTGTGCTATATACATAAAAATATGGAATAGATGAAGGTTTAAAAGTGATCTTGTGATTCTATTTAACTATGGCAATCTTCCAATATGTTTAAATATAAAGCTAGGGTTCCTAGGCTGTTTAAAACAACAACTGTTTGGGGACTGAAAATTTCTGAAAGTTGTCATACTTTAGTTTTCCTTGGGAATTCAAAGAACATGCTGAATTAGAGCTGGTTTACGTCCTTTATGGTATTTATTCATTACAAATTTTTATTGGAACCGACTATGAGCTAAGTAGTGTCTAGGTGCTGGAGGATGGCTCATTGACAAATAGGCAACAATCATAACAGAGTGCTAAGTTGTATGTTAGAAGCAAGTAACAAGTGCTGTGGAGGACATAGGTAATATTTAACCCAACCTTGAACTGAGTTTTTACACACATACTATTGCTGTTAATACTTAGAATCCCATGTGAACAGGGACATCCATTGCCCCGCATTGGGAATATTACATGGGCCTAAAGGTTTCCAATTGCTGGCCTACTGGTACACCCAGAAATCTTCTGTAAACAGCTGACAACCCAAATCCAGACTACCTGGTGCCAAGCCAAATCCAGACTACTCACTTGTTAAGGTTGCTCATGCACCTCTGCTGCTCGTGACAGATTAGAGGTCAGAATGGACTCATTACAAAATGGCTGATATGTATTGCAGGCTCCGGAGAAATCTGGCCCTACAAGTGTCTCTGTGGGATGTTCTGCTGCATAATTGGCTTCTCCTTCTAGTGACTCTGACCTTGTGAGGTTTTCCTTCCTTTCTCAGTAAACCAGGCCATGTCCTTTTTAGAATTTATCTTGAACCCTGTCACATAACAAGTGAAAACTCAATTGCACTTCCTTCCAAAACACTTTCTAGGTGATGTTGAAATAGAAATCATAGAAAGTATAATAAGTTCTTTTCCCCAAACTCACATAGCACAGGAGAGCAGGCTTGTTGGAGGGAAACTGAGTATCCTCATGGACAGAGTGACCTTAGGTTCCCCATGTAAACCCAACTCTCCCCATTCCAGACTGCTGGACTGTGTTAGTGTCTGGTTTGTCTGATTTGATTATGAGCCCCCTGGGCAAGAACTTCGTCTAATTCTATGTTCTCTACAGTACCTAGCCCACTGTTGGCACCACCAAATGCCAAAGAATACTCAATCTCTGTTAACTAATAATAAGATAGACTTCCCAACTCAACATGTTGAGATTTCTGTCATTTTTATGCCAATGTTCTTTCTGATTTTATATTTTATATTTGTGTCTGGAGAGCAAGCCTCATGTGTTACTGAATCACCTCTGGACTGATCTTCTTTTCAGGAAATGTAGGCACGAGGTTGAGTGTTTTTCAACCACGAGTTTTGGGAACACAGACTGCTGAAATATGCTAGGCAACACAAAGGGGAAATGTTTCTGAAAGAATCCTTTTTTTTCATCAGTCATGGGGATCTCTGTGAGCCAAGGATGCAGACTGGTCAGCAGATGTGACCATAAAACCAGCAGGTCCCTTCAATGCAAACATTTCACTTTAGTTTCTCTGTTCCTAAGGAAAACAGTAAACTTTTTTGGTCTATTGATGTCTTTTTCAATGTACTTCTTTAATTGTACTTATTTGCTCTGGTATTGAATTAGTAATTGTTTTCCTTGATGTTGTATGTATGAGTCATCATATTGATTTTTATAAGGAAAAATCAGATATTACATATGGAATTTCACAACACAAAAAAGGCGTTTTCTGGGCAATCCAATCTTCATTCAACTGAAGGTGAAAAATGTCTCATAAAGAAAGGACATTTCATTATATTTTTTCCTTGCCATTTAGCTTGCCTTGAAATTTTTTTTGAAAGGTAGACATGATGTATTGAGCAATAGGAACTAAGGGAAATAGGTTTATAGTATGAGGTTTTATGTTAATCTGTCTAGAAGTTGGGCTGTGTTCAATGTTTTCTGTAACTGTACTCACCAGAGGCTTTAAATATCTCTATTGCCCTTTTTTCTGTCTCCAATATTGTCTTTGAGCTTCCTTAAGAACTCCTCAGAGAAAATCTATGTTTTGTAGCCCTTTCAGTTGTAACCTGCTTATTATACTGGGGTCCTATTGGTGTAGGGCTACAAGATGTAAGGGAGCAGGAACATTCTAATATGGTGAAATCGCAGTCTTTCAGTGGGTCCATGTCACTAGTCTGCGACTTTCATAAATATTTCTTAGCTTCACTTTCTACCTTAGGTGACACAAGATAGCTAGAAAGCACGAGAGTTGGTTATATGCCCTGCCCTCAGGTGGGATAGATAAGCTCTGATAAAGTCCTTTGCCCTGGAGAACGGGGTTCTGTTATTGGTGAATGCCCTGGGAGAGTTTTTAAATTGTTCCTTTTTCCCTTCCCCTGCCAGAAATACAGGGGATCTTTCTTGGCTCGTCACCATGAGGATCTGGTGGGGTTCCTGGAGGTAAAGACCATGAAAGTGTGGGCTTATCCTAAGGCTCCAGGACTTTCTCATTTTCATGGTAGTCCACACTCAGTACCCAAACAATTAATCAAAACTACCATTAAACTGCTGCTCTAAGTTTATGGCTAATGACTTGTACTCTAGGTAAGCAGATCTTGGTTGTGACTCTATAAATTTGCCTGGTTTGGGGATGGCAACTTGACCTTTAACCTTGGTTCTCTGCTAGGTCCAAGAAAGGTCATTGATTTTTAATATGTTCAGCTTTTATCTTGTGAGGACACAGGTGACAACTTCCAAGCTCTTTACATGTTGAATATGAACTTTTATGTTTTTCTACAGGTAAAAAAAAAAATGTGTAAGGAAGTTGAAATATTGCTACAATAATGGACTAACATTATTTTGAATTATTTTCAAAGCTTATTTCTCAAAATGAAGTGAATAGAACAACTGAAATGGATGACAGAGTGTAGTGGGACATTAATTGGTCAAATCTGGAACAATCTTGCATTATAACAAATGAGTGCAATAAATTATAATACTTGAATAAAGAAGGGATCCATTAGTTCATAATGATACCCAAAAATAATAATTTCAAGTGTTGGGGAGAGGGAGAATGAAAGGCTCTTCTTTACAGAAAAATGATAATAAACATAGAAGAAACGATAATACTGGAAAACTACCATTTCGCTGACACCACAGTAATGACTAATTCAAGCAGTATGTATGAATGCATACCAAAACCATTAGGGGAGGGCTCATCAGAGAATAAGATATTTACATAGTCTCAAAATACAACCCCGGAGAGTATTTATTAATCACAAAAGAAAAGAGTACCTGTGCAATGAAAAGAATCCCACAGATACCACCTAACCCAAGTAATGAACTTATTTCCCCAAAGTAGGATACACTGACATCATGCACTTTCTGATACGATGTTCTGTGAGGGACACACCACCACATTTGTTGTAGTCCTGCCAAAAATGCTTTTCCCCTGAATCTAATTATGAGAACATATACATTTTCGAGATATTGTGAAAAACACTGATTCAGTCTCTTTAAAAATTTTAATGTCACGAAAAACAAAATAGCTGGGAACTGTTTTAAAGGAGGAAAAACAGATTTGACGACTAAATGCAATACACGATTTTTCATTGGATACTGGAAGGAGAGCATGAAGAGTTACAAAAGACTTTATTGAGACAACTTTGGAAATTAAATATGGATTGTGTTTAGATAAAAGCATTATTTCAATGTTAAATTTTCTTACAATTATTATATTGTGGTTTGTGGGAGAATGTTCTCGTTTTAGGAGAGAAGTGTTGAAGTATTAGGCTGAGTGTCATCATGTCTACAATTATCTCTCAAAGGCTGACTGTTAACAGTGAGTCCGATTGAAGTGTTCTTTTAGCAACTGTTGGGGAGGCTTGATGCTTTTCAGAATGAAAAACTGAAAAAGTAAATTAAATGAATGACAGCAGTAATAATCAGTGTAAAATCAAATGATTTATCCTTGTGGGTGTTAGGCATCATATAGACAAAAAGTTAAGCTTACATTTGATCAATAAACACACTGAAAATTCTTTTTGCATGCTACGGATGAATTTTTTGCAAATGAGACCCTAGTTATAGTAAAATAATCAGCCAAATACACAGAAACATAAAGAATACGGTGGATAGTCCAAAAACTTTGGGGTGAAACACTCTTGCAAAAGACACTGAAATTTACAAGGGCTCTGGCAAACACTGGTAGGAAATTAAAAGTAAAATTCTGGACATAATAAACTCACATGTATTCTATTTATTGCTGCATAAACATAAAAATGCCAACAAAAAATGTTAACATCAAATATAAATAATTGCAATAAAATGTTCTCCTACCTTAATTAGAAGCTTTGCACAAAACTATTTTCTTCAAAATGCTGTCATTTCACTGTACTGGTTACTTGGACAACGTGTGAAATAATGAGAAGGTAAGCTTAGTCTTGGCTCTGAAGCTTTCCTTAAATAGGGCACTTTTAAAGACGCCTCCCCTCCCGCAAGTGATGGTAAAGTGATTAAAATGATGGCAAAACTCAACATAAAGGTCAGACTGAGTATTGCCAACTGCTAGAAACTTTCATAAAGTGTGTCTGAGTAATGTTTTAATCCTTCCACATCACCTCTTCTGTTCGTGGAGTGTGCCAAGGCCCCAGGGAAAGGTTAGTCAGTGTGTACATAAACATGTCAGATGAGTAACATCAGGGAGGGGATTAATGACCTTATCTATCTGGGTTAAGAAAACACTGAATGCTCTGGAAAAAGAAAAATCCTTCTGTACTGAGACATGTTTTATAAGTAGCTTCATTCTAATTAGTGTCATTTAGATACTCTTTGTTCTAAGGAATTTCAAGGGCTTGATAAAACAGCAACCAAAACAAACAAACAAACAAACAAAACCCTTACTTAATAAACAGTAAATGCCACAGTCAGGATTGTAGTGTTATATATTAATACTGTATATTATTATACAGGATATATAATAATTAACTCACCTGAAAATGAAGTCTTGCCTTCTTCATGATCATACTCTAAGAACAAGTAGCTTGTATCTAAAGGGCTATGTCACAGCTGGAGAAAGGGACAATGGATTTCAAGGAGAAGGAGGGATATATAAACGGGACAAAGCAGAGAGTGAAGAGCCCTGTCCCTCCAAACCCTACCCTTTCTTACAAGCTCTTTGATGCTGAGAACGGGGGAGTAACAGACTGGGGAGATGGAGCAACTAGACGGGGATTCATTCCCTTATCTCTTTTCAGACTTCATTCTCCTTCCAACTCCAATTTTCTCCTTTTGGAGCAGAAGCAGGACATGTACCTCTCAGAATCTAATAAGGGAAACCAAAAGGGAAAGACCTGAGCCTGGATGCAGGAAGTGCTAAAGTCCCGGAAATTTTCCTTCAGTTCCTGCCCCAGCCAGAGAGGGCTGCTGCTCTGGGCTTAGTCCAGAGACTGGAGACCAAACAGCATCAAGCTCTGCATCAGCCTCATTTCTCTGATGCAAGTTCCTGTGTCTCAAGACCCTGGGAGAAGTCATGGGCTTTGCAGTCAGACTGCTTGAGGATTAAACCCCAGTTTTACAGCTATTTTTTGTTTGACCTTGAAGTCATTTAACCATTCAGTCTCAGCATCTTCTGTTAACAATATTTGGGGGAAGTGGGTAGAGATAATATTAACTGTGCTTAGGCTAGTATGAGAATCAAATGGGTTCACTGCCATGTCTGATGGTGGTAATGCCTGAGAGAATGATGCTGGCCATTTCTTCAGCTGCTAAGGAAGGCAAGAAGCAGGGTCTTTCCTTTGAATCTTTTTGTAGAGCCACAACGTGGGTTATAGAGGTCGTGACATCCAGTCGAGTCGCATCCTATAATGACAGCCAAGGCCAGATGTGACTAGACTAGTTCTAACGTAAACAGAACTTGTCTTTAATGTGCTTGTCCTGCTCTTTCCAAAATTGGCTTTCATATTCAGAACCCCTTTTTCTATGCCTGCTTTCTGGTCTTGGGGTTTCATTTGAGATGTCCTATACAACACTCTGAGTCTTCACTCCTCTGGCGAAACTGTCTTCTACTTTTCCCAGGCTCTTTTTTGGAGATACCACCTATTACTCCAATAAATCAATTGGTGCTCTGAGGCTAAGTTCTGTTCTCTTTCCTTATTTAATTAACAAGATATTTCAGTAACAGGGGATCACAGATTTCCTATCCAGAAAGTGAGCAGAGTTATTTGGCTGTCTTACAAGTTTATTGTTTCAAGTAGTTTTCAAAATAAATACAATTTGGAGATCTTTTCTTTATTTGAAATAAAATATTTTTGATGGATATAATTGAAAGTGTTCCTATAACTTAAAAAAAGAAAATACAGTAATCAAAGATTAAAAAAAGAAAATACAGTAATCAAAGATTAAAAATAGAAAAAAAGTGAGACTTTACTTGATGTAACTTTCAGATTAATTATTTCCCTACCATAAATTCATTCTCCCTAATTGTAGACTCAATACTTATTCTCCTAAGTAAAGAACAACAAGAACAAAAAAGAAACAAAACTCAAAAAAAAAAAAAAGTTCTTTGTGTAAGCAGATGATTAATCCTCTTCAAGAAATATGGTTGCTTTATAGCTTTCTGAAAATATGTTTCAGTCATACATATCTGGGCACACTGTTCGGAAAATTCAAATTAAGTTTCCCAGTATTTAGTTCATTACAGAGTCCATGCTAACTGCCTTAAGGAAATTGACTTTTCACTACCTTATCATGGTTTTCACATTCTTAAGCTATGAGTTTCTCTTCACTAAAATCCATTAGTTTTCTAAAAGTGTAGGTTTTACAATTAGTGAGATCATAGCATTTCTTTTTTCAAGAGCTCCTTGGTCACTGTGGGGCAATTTTAAGTGGTATTTGGAAGCTTCTTGCTGCTTTTTTTAAAAACCAGGTTTAAATTTATCTCCATTTTGATGTCTTTTTCTGATATACTTATTATGTTAAACCCCAGGGATAAGTCAGCTCATGATAATATACTCCCTTTTCCCCACACCAAGATATCTAGGTCCTTCTCATTCCCATAAAATTATTCAACCTTAAGCCTGTTGCTTTTTGTCCTTATAATTGAATAGAATTTTTTGTTTATCAAAATTGAAAGCAAACAAAGTCTGACACCTCTTACTACTTCCCACCTACTCCAACAACAACAAAATCCATACCAATCCAGATTTTTCTTTCCAATTCCTGAATAAAGAAATAATTCAAATTGTGATTTTAGGGTTTTAAAAATGATTTACTAAGGCTCTCTCAAAGGTTTACTAGCTGTTAAGGTGTCTTTTGAAGTGCAAAGAAAGAAACCTCTAGCATCAGGACAGCATGTAAACTCTCTCCACAAGATCTTGTAAGCCCATGATTTTCATCATTTACCATGAATTTCCTCTTAAGACTGTGTATTAATGCAAAGAGAGAAAAAGTGAAGTCTCTTTCCTTCTTCCTCTCCCTATCTGTACACATAAAAGCAAGATGCCACTTTAGAAATAAAATAAACACAGGAAACTTTCCTCTTGGCAATACTTTTCAGAGGCAAAGACTAATTTAACTAATCTTCAGTAGCAAAGGTGGAACGAGCATGCCAAATAGTTTTACATTCATTAGAAAGCCTAAAAAAGATGGTCTCATGGTGAGTTTTGCCACATCGAAATTCTGGGAGAAATCTGCATGGAGAACATTCCTGGGGCTGGCACCCTTGGAGAGGGCTCCCTTAAATTCCTCACAGCTGGACTCCGGAGACAAGCAGCTGCTCTGTGTGCCAAGGACAGGGAGGGAGAAGGAACTGCCAGGCTGATTTCTGAGGAAGCTGGCTCCCAACCCAAATATGAAAATTATATCCAAGACCCTGATTATTTGTCACTATTTCCCTGCAATTTTGAATCAGTAATCTTATTCCTCTGAAGACAGATGTTCATAAAATTTTTGCCAACCCCATTTTACTCAATCTTTAGTCATTAATTTGCTTAAATTTTATAAACTAAGGACCTTTCAGTTAGAGTTCTGCTGATACTACTCAGAAATTCAATAGCATTGAAAGCACTGATCAATTGCCAAACCAGGTCCTTTAGGGGGTGAATGATACCCGCTTTCCCTTATTCTTCTTTCAGCTTGAAGGTCAGGACCTGCTGTTTGTAGGGGAGCTTTTTCTTTCTAATGAATACTTGCATCATTTCTAAATAAATAAGTTGCCTCCTTTATCTCCAACTCCCTTTAATTACCATTCTATATGAACGTATTCATGATTATTATGTTTCTCCCATGACTTCATTACTACCTAAATCCCTAAAACTTACTTAGAAATCCCTTACTTGCTAAATTAGGACTAATCTTAAGGAATATGTTCCTTATTATGAGCCAGAAGTGTGTAGGAATATGTTAAACTTATAAAAAGTAATTTACCTTAAGGTGCATTGGCTGTTTAATAGCTACATGTGAGAAAGAAAAAAAATAACCTTTTTTCTCACTGAATTATGAAAGACTGTACTTATGTTATCTTTAATTATTAAATGTTATCTGTATCATAATAAATGTTATCTTTAATTATTAAAACATCTAGTATTTATAATATATTTATGTATTATAAATATATTATATTTAAGGTTAGTTAGTCTTTGCTTAAATATAGCTATTTAAATATAGCTACTGAAGGTTAGTCTTTGCCTCTGAAAAGTTAATACATATATAAAAAATAATACATATATATTTATAATATAAGAATTAAGTTTATTAATGACCATACCTAAATTTTATAGATGTTGTTTTCTCACCGCTTGATATTTTTATGTCTGCATGCCACTTTGGGTTTTAGTGTATGATTGCTCTCATTGTAATATTTCCTCATCTGCGTTAACTACTTTACTGAAGCAAATTTCACCTGCCAGCTACAGAGAAATATTATTTAGAATGATAAAGTTTCTGGGTACCACACAATATAAACTCTAATTGATGTTTAAAGATGGAATAAAAACATAAAGCACCTTTCACACGTGGCCATGCTCTAGGTTAAAGGAATTACAATATGGCTAAAGGAAAACAGGAATGAGCTTTGTTTACCTCAGCTTTGAGTATTCTACTGCATACTGGCCTCAGGAGGTACCATTCTGACACCTTCTCAGCAGAGTTCAACTACAAACTCAGTGAAGAAAAAAAAAAAAAGAAAAAAACCTAGCTAAGTAGGTCAGACTGTTGAGAAGCCTGGCAGTGAGTTTATTTCTGACTGGGCAAGGATTCTATACCATGGAAGAATGACAACGACATAATAAATCTACCTTGATGCTTATTTAAAAAAAGGGGGGGATTTAATGAAAAGTTTGGAGTATTTCTCTGATAATATCGAGAGTTCTTTTAAGGTCTATAACTCTATTCTCTCTCTCTCTCTCTCTCTCTCTCTCTCTCTCTCTCTCTCTCATGCATATGCACACACACACATACACACACATACACACACACTTTAGTATTATCGAAAAATATGCCCATTCTTGATATAGCTTAATGATGTTTAGACTTTATTTTTGACTAGAAGAATAAAACGTAACATGTTATCTATACAAAGACAAAGAAAGAAAGAGAGGAAGAAAGGAAAAGAAAGTGTTTTACAGAAAATCCCCGTTTGCATATTACACCAATATTTCAAACTTAACTCACTGTCTTCCCAACTATATATCAATTGTCAAGGTGCCACACTCAAAATTTCAGAAATGCCACCTATTCGCATGCAGTTAACAAGTCCTATGAATTTCACTTTGAAGTTACAGATTTATTCCATTACTTCCCTTCCACTCATACCCCCATTCTTCTCCCCAAAAATTGATCATCCCATCTCTAATCTCCTTACTTCAAATATGTTTTCCATTCTGCCACCAGTTTTATGCCTAAAGCACAAACCCAACCAAGTTATTCCTGTATTCAAAAGCCTTCAATAGCTTCCCTACACATGGAGAACAGATTTTTCAAAATTTTAACATGAAATTAAGGGCGGGCTCATGATTAACTTCAGCTCATCTCTGTTATTTTAAATGAGATCCGATATTGTAATGTAAATAAGAATACAGCTTTGAGATTTTAAAAGCCCTGGTTTTAAACTCTAACTCCAACATTTTCCAGCTAAGTGACCTTCGAAGTGGTTCTTAACCTTTCTCAGTCTCAGTTTCTTTCTGTGTAAAATGAAAAGAAAAAAAAACTTCTATATTTGTTGTGAGAATTGAATTTGATAACCTATATGAAGGTACATAGTGAATATTTAATAAATGGTAGTCACTATTGCTTTTTAATGTTTCAATTTTATCTTTTACTACCCTCACCCCCGCTGCTAAGCTATTCTATACCTGAGGTGGCAAGTTGATTCCATTACCCAAGCCAGATTGGTGAAGAAGGAGTTGTTTCTTGAGTCCTATGTTAAGAAGGATTCTGAGGCAAATCAGGTTTACCAGGAAGGAATGTTGAAATAAATAGCCATGGCTGCCACTAGACACAGGAAAATATCAGTTGCATTGACAGTATGTGCTATATTTTAGCCAATTTGGAATAGGTGTTGTCCCTTATATTTGCTACCTTCCAAAGTTTATCCTCTTTGTTTCCTCTACGTAGAGTATTTGATCATTACCCTCTTTTCCCATCTACCTGTCAAATTCTTACCCATCACTTAAGACTCAAATCAAATGCAGCCCTTGTCATAAACCTGCCCTCCCTGTGGACTGACAACTGCACTTTGTGTCTCCGTTAGAGCTCTTATTGCAGCCTGAGTTGAGTTATAAATCATTGCCTACCTTTCAGGTTTTCTGTACCTTGAAGGGAAAGTCTATTGCTCATTCTTTGCCCTATAGCATCTGGGGCAGTGCTTGCTGTAGGCTAGTTGTAACACCAGCCAAAATTTATGGAGCCCTAACTATGTGTCAGGACTTGCTGTAAGTACTTCTCACACACATTAACTCATTTAATCCTCACAATTCTAGGTAGTTACATCATCCCCTATTTAGAGAAGAGAAAATGAAGCATAGAAGGCGAAATAACTTGCCTAAGATCTCAAAAGTAGTGAGTAGCAGCAGTCTGTCTTCTGTCTTCTTAACCACTGTGCCATCCACTTTCTTAAAGTACATAATACTGTATTGAATTATTAAAAACATTTTTTTACTGAAACGATCAACAATGCATTTTGATGTTACTCACTTCATCTGAACGTTCAGTATGTAGACAGAATGCATGGCCAGTCACAGTGTAAGTGACCACACCACAGAAATGCCATCTCGAATACACACAGAGGTACTGAGTGCAAACTCCGTGATAGTGACCTGTGCTTGCTAAAATTCGCTACCATCTATAGTATATGTATGTTTCAGTTCAAGTTGTTATGAGAACTGCCAGTAAGTGTTTTATTTCCTGTTGACATTTTTTCCTTAAAATAAACACATCATTTTTGAAATTTCTGAAATATTTCACACATGCAAAATGTAATGTTGAAAATTTCCAATGTGAGATCGTTGGAACCTGGCCAGAGAGGCAACCACACTTAGAAGAGAAATTGTGTTCACATGTGCCACATTAAGCCAGATGGAACCAGGGATGTTTCAATCCCTCTGTCAAGCACACATATCCACACATGGGAACCTGAGGGGAGGAAAAGTGTCATGCTTAACTTGGACTTTGCAGCAACTCTCCCTTTGCTAATATGGATATTTTCCCTTCTACTTATCATGGGCCAAGTCTCAACAGGAGAGCATGCCTTTGCACTGTCCCCTCAAAAGTGAATAACCAAAGAAGTAGGTCTAGGTGGGACATTTGCCATGTTCCTCTGGCTCCCTTGAGCCAGCTATGGTGGTTTACTACTGAAGAGCCGTATTAAAACAGAGCCAGCAATATTCCTGAGTAAAAGAGGGATACGATATGACAGACTTGCCTTGGTAGGGAAGTTAGCCAGAGCTCTACTTAGCTCTACCAGACCAGCCATTTCCTGCCTAGAATGCTGGTGAGAGCCTTCAAGAGAATCTCAGACAAAGCTAAGTAGAGGGCATGACTATGGACACACCTTAGTTTAACATTACAATCACATAATATCTTGATGACAATTGGATTTCCTCATGACATACAAGCATCCCCTAACTCAATTTACCCTTTTTATTTAATACATGTTAATGTTTCCCTTTTTAAAATATCCTACATTTGAAGGGCACCTGTAGTCCTAAAGATCCAACTAAAATAATCATGAACCTTCAGAAAGGAATCAAGTACTGGCCTGTTTAAGTGAATTCATATCCATGTAAATGGAGCCATACCTATTTTTCCTACACTTGAGATAATAACCAGTCACCCTGTAAGGTCTCTGTGCACAGTGATCCTTGGAGCAGCACTGAGTTGCTGTGGTGATACTCACACTCTCACCTTCAGTCACACATTCTTTTCTTTGACCTATTACAGAAGTGTTGGATGTCTTTGCCTTGTATAGTGCACTGACTCAGTAGGGAAGAACTGCATCAGCTAAAATGAATTTGGCCTGGTCTGGGAAGTGCTAGCATGATTTTTCCACCTTAAAAATATTTTATAACATGACTTCTGAGTTAGTGTTTGTTGCCAGGCACTATCTTTCATCTAACTTTCATTCCATCCCAGCATGTTCTCAAGAAACCCTTGAAAAATCTTGTGATTTTTTCTTTTTTTATATATAGAAAGTTTGAGGAATTTTTACAACTGGAGTAGTCTGTGCTCTTGATGGCTAGGGCTTTGCATTTCCAACCATTATCACACTTGTCCACATGCCCTTTCCTATTAGAAAAAAAAAAGCAAGTGTGTAAAAGAAGTGAAAGTGGAGTGGTGTATCTATAATTTATGTTTACAGTTCCAGACCCTACTTATTACTTGGGAATGGTCTAAAACTTCAGGCAGTCGCTCCAAATATGGAGTCAATGGATGTAAACCTGGTTATTCTGAAATCCCACTCTTGCGAATGTTTACCTGATGACGTCTTTTAAATAATTAAACAATTTAAAAACGTTAATAATGTCACCAGTGTTCTTTCCAAATGAAAATTGTTCTCCCTCTGAAGATTTCCCTTTTTTTTTTTTTTTTTGAGACTATAAGATTGCTAATTTGAAGTTATAGGTTTTGATCTAGGTGATAACTGAAAAAGAGATCTTATTCACTTATTCTAAGAGCCAGAATGTATTTAATTGACTAGTGCAATCTATGAAGTTGTTGAACTAAATGAATTCTACTTTCTTTCATACAATATGTTTCAGGCTTGCAAATATTCAAATTTCTATCTTGTAGGCAACAATAACTATAATGTCAGATTCATTTTTTTACAAGTGTAAAGGAGTTTATTGGTGAATGGAGAAAGAATCAAGAATTACATTTATATAGTATTTCCTTATAGCCATCATGCTTTGTTTAATAGCCACCATTTATCACTGTGCCAAATATACAATAAGTAGTTAATGAAAATATAATAAATAGTACGTATTTGTTGAAAAAAACGGATTTATGTATTTAGATTTCAGTATAATCTATGTGGTTATTTTAACCATACTTATTCCCGATATATGCGGCTATCATTCAATCATGATTGACTCATTCAGTTGGTAAAATGGCTGAAATGGCATTTCTAAATATGGTGTATTTTGGTTTATATTGCTTGACTAGGTTTAAATATTGTACGTAATTTTGTGCTAAAAGGTGATAATGGTTTTCTTTCGTGCTTTTCCCAAATTATTCCCAGTAAGCACTTGGTAAATTTGTACTTCTCTGCTCCCTTGGTCATATGTGGGGTCATATAACATGCTTTGGTCAATGGAATATAAGCATAAGTGACATGTGGATTCCTGATTGAGACTATAAGGACTAGTGTCTGATTTGCCATGATCTTTCTTTTCCTTTGCTGTCATAATTGGCCCTGTTTCAAATAACATCTGTTCCATCAGCCTGTGTCCAAGAATGAGGACAAGGCAAATCAGAGCCCCAAGTCAATGTTCTATGAATATAGAGGACGTTTTGTGGTAGCATTAACTAACCCATCTTGATTTATACTGTGTTATCGTGAAAACCAAAGGAATAGTGTTTTCTGGAATAAAGGATTGATCAACAATACTAAATGTTGAAGAGTAGTTAACTAGAGTAAGGGCTAAAGAATGCCCATTACATTTGGCTACAGGGAAACTATTTAATTTTTATTTCAATGAAAATAGTTTCTATAGAGTGATAAGTATGAAACCAGACTGCAATAGGTTCTGGAGTAAATGAGTAAGTGGAGAGGTGAGGAAGTAGAAAGATTGATTATGGAAAACTCAAGAAATTTTTTGGTGAATGTGAGGAGAAAAGTGAGTTAGTAATTGTGAAATGTGAATTTCAGAAAGGTTTTTTCTTCAGGATGGAGACTTAAAATGTTGATAAGATGACGGCAAAAGAGTGAGGTGAGAAAAAAATAGGAAATAATAATAATAAAAAGAGCAGACACTCTGAAAAAGGAGAAAAGATGAAATTTAGAACTCAGGCAGAGGCATTAGTCCCAGAGAGGAAAAAGGACCCTGCTTCTACCATAATATGAGGGGAGGGGTTTGTTGGCAAAAAGATGGAAATAGTGAAGACTTTTGATGGTGGGAAGTCCAAGGCATTGTCATCTACTGAGGATCAGTGAAGAGACAGCAGTTCTAAAAGTCTGAGAGAGTAGAAATTGGTGAAGAACAGAACACATGTTGATATGATTAGTGTAATATGAAAGTTCTATTATTAGGACTCAGTGTGTTACCATTTTTAATATAAAATCAAAGGAAAGAGAGAAGTATGATGTTCAGGTCAAAAATCAAGAGTCATGTCTGGATTTTCAGGACAATTTAAAACCAGTAACTTATTTATTGCTAATAAAATGAGCTGGCTACATTAAACTATCCCACTCTTAAAGTCATATGCTCTTTCTCAAATATTTCTATTATCCTACCATCAGAGTTATAAGGTACTGCATTAGATTTCCAGTTTCAAGAAGGTAGAAATATTTACCTTCCATCCTCTTCTATTGAAAGTCATAACAAAACAACACAGAGTTAAAGAAACAAAAATAAACCCCATGTTTAATCAAACTCAAAGCTTTCTACAATCCTAAATTATAATTTTTAAAGAAAGAAAACAGGGAGAGAAATTATGAAAATCTTAGTAGAGAGAAGATAGCTCAGATTCAAGTACCTGTTTGTGGAGGGAGGAGGTGGTGATAACTGATAAAATCAATTCACCTCAGAGGATTTCAAGAAAGGCTCAACAATTAAGAACATACAGAACAGCAAAAGATGGAGGTTAAGTAGTGGCTGAAAACAGACATTTGAAAGCCTGTATATGGAGTTATTAGGCCCCAGGTGTCCACTCCAACCTGCAGCATCAGGTGACTGCCGCCCCTCTATAATTCTGGAAGCCAGAGGAAATTTGTTTCAGAAAAAGTGAGTCATTGAGGCTCCAGACACTGAAACATCAAGCACAAAAGAGGGTAGATATGAGGTCCTGGATTAAAGATGAAGAGATTAAATGTAAGTCTGTATAGTAACTAGTAAGACCCCAGCCTCTTTCTCAAACTTGCTTTGAGCATCAGCATGAGCATCACAGCCCCCAGGCAGAAGGTCAGATGAGCCACAAAACTGATAAACATATATTGACATTTGCAGCATCTGAAATGGAAATGGCAGGTTTTCATCTGATTATCTTAAAGGAAGCTCACCAGCTGGCACGCCACACCCATACACGCAGCACTCTGATCAGGTTTTGTGTTACTCACTCTTGTAGAAGACAAAGATCAACATACATTCAAGGAAAGCCTCCAGTAGGGAACAAAAAGACCAAAGCAAACCAACCAAACCTAACAAAAGGAACTTAGAGGAAATAGAGATAATACAGAGAAAAAATTTAAATACATTAATATTTAATACCTTCAGATAGTTAAGGAGATGTTGTAACCTTGAAATAAAGGCATATGCTACAAAGAGAAAAAATAAAGCAAAAAAGGCTCTCAAATTCAGTCCTGAACAGCTGAAACTTAAATAAAAAAGTAAAACATATAGAATATAAGGTCAAAAGGATCACCCAAAAAGTATAATTAAAATGCAAAAAGGAATATTGGAATAAAAATGATATGAAAATTAGAGGATCAGCACCCAGTTAATAGTAACTGAAAGAAAGAAAAAAAGATGAAGAGTGAGTGATCAAAGAAATGATATAAGAAAATATCCAGAATTGAAGGACATAAAACTACAGATTAAAGAATTTCAGAATGTTTAGTACAATGAACGTGGAAAGAATCACACCAGAAAAAATCTGGAAAAAAATCTAGAGTATGTCATACTCCATTATGCTCTAGCTAATGAAAGTGTCAGTTACTAGTCAAAATTTTATTCTTCCAATGAAATTAGAGTCACTTTTTGCAACTCCTTTTACCTGAAATTATTTTCTTCACTGATTGTGATTACTTAACCTACCCTAATGGTTCAATAGCTCTAATTCTTATTCCATAATAAGGAGTTGACTACATAAAACTTTTTCAGACTGTACTGGTCTCCCTGTCCAATGTGCTGAATCTTACTCAAAATAAACATTAAAATCTATTCCACTTATTTAGGGCCGGCCTCTATAACTCACTCTAAAACACATTGGTTGTCAAATTTGAAAACATCCTAATTCTGTGGCCCCATATTTAATCTTGGAAAGTTCTTACAACTCCCAAACTCGTCCAATTTTAAATTCAGAAATCACTCACTTATTGAAAATTCTCATTTCTTGAGAAGGATCTGAATTTTTATTCAAATGGACTGGATATTCAGATTACATATATTCAGTCAATTCCTTTGTCATCTTATTTTTTAAAAGATGCCAAAGGAATTGACTCCTCATTTTTTCTTCTTGTTTAGAAAAATGGAGCTTTCATTAACATTTCCAATAACAGAGATACATTATTTGTGAAAAATATCTTCCCTTTTTCACATTTATAAAATTATGCTTATCATATTTATAAGCATATTTATAAAATTATGTTACTCAACAATGCATTTGTAACATGCAAAATTTTCTATTAGGTTGGTGCAAACGTAATTGCAGTTTTTTGCAATTATTTTTAACCTTTTAAACCGCAATTACTTTTGCACCAACCTAATATCAAGTCTCAAATTCAAATTTAGCAACTTTCATTTATTTTCTATTGGTATCAGGTGAACACAAAAACCCTATCTACTAAAGAACATGGGAGAAAAGACATTCTTTATCTCATATTCCTTTGAAGGCATTCTAGGATATTTAACACATATAGAGATTCAGCTGAATTTCTTACCTCCAAGTCTTCCTTTATGGAACTGTCTGACTGAGTGGGGTCTAAAAATGCATGCTACACCATAAGCTAATTACCTACCATGAAATCCCATGTATAAACCTTGATCTGCTGCTGTTTGGTTTATGGTTAAAATATCAGGACAAATACTATGGTATATGTATATCACCTCCTGATTTGCAATGACAAGAAATGAAATAACTTAAGACTTTCTCTTTGATACTAATTAATTTAAAGACAGTTTCTAGAAAGTCTCAAATGTGTAAATATCTGTCACCCTTCTAGAAGATACTGTTAACATTAAAATTATCTCTAAGTTTTAAACGCTAGGAAGCACAGAGACTACAATGTGATAGGATTTTAATTTATTTTTGTGTAATGAGTAACTGGGAAAAAACAAACCAAATATTGAATGAGGTAATCAGTTAAATCACCCAAAGTTGCTGTCTGTTTGTTGGTAGTCTATTGGTAGCTCCGTAGAACTTGGAGGTGACAGATCTTTCACCTACTATTCAATGTGAAGAAAGAAGAAATAAAAATGGTCGAAGCTGGAGATTATTAACAAGTGACACAAATGACTACAGCTTCACCAGTTGGTAAGTATAAATGATGTTTCTTTTATATATGTGTCCAGAACTCCATGCTCCTTAGTGGGCCCCAAATTTTGAATACATGACTTCAATCTATTCCCTTACAGGCTGCCTGAGATTTCCAACTGTTTTCATTTTCTTCCACTGTGGTCTCTTTATCTAGCAACCTCAATACTCCTCTTCCCTCCCCATTAAAATGATGCATAGCAGTGTGCTATGGCTGACTATACAAAGCCCCAAGCCTACCAAAGCTGTCCTGCAGTCTGTAAGAGAGTGGTCAGGTTGGGTGTCGGAGGATGCTGGGAAGAAGAAATGCTATTTTTCCAAGCATATGTTCTAAGCCTTACACAGTTTTAGCCCAAAACTCTCTCTTATAATGGGCTCAGGATACTTGATCAGGATTGAGGATAGGGTAAGGACAAAGTTTATCTTTTCCCCCTGTATTCCTTTTATGTCCACCTTTCTCCTCCTTAGACACTCCTGTACACACACACTTTCTATGTTAACACCATTTACAAACGTCCATATGCCTTTTTTATTTAGTTTCTGGTGTACAAAACAATGTATTAGTTAGACATTTACACCCCTCACAAAGTGATTACCCCCTCCCCCAATCTACTACCCCTCTGACATCATATATAGAAGCTGAATAATACTGAATGCCAACTATAATTTTATATATGTATATATATGTATATCTATGTATATACATATATCTATATATGTATATATATATCGATATATCTATATTTATCTATATATATCTATATGTATACATATATACATATATATGTAGATAGATAGATAGATAGATAGATAGATAGATAGATAGATAGATAGATAGATATTCACAGGATGTGGAGTACAGCATAGGGAATAGAGTCAGTGGAACTGTAACAGTTGACTCTATTCCCTATGCTGTACTCCATACATATACACATCATATTCAAGCAAATTTTCTTAGGAGTTGACAACTCTACAATTTTTATAAATTGATAAGTTTGGACTCATCTAATACATGTTGATATATACAAATGGACACAAGGTATAGAATGTTTACATGATATGTGGTATCAAGTGCTGAATTGTGTCTCTCCAAAATTTGTATGTTGAAGTTCTAACCCTTAGTATCTCAGAATATGACTGTATTTAGAGATACAATCTTTAAAGAGGTAATTAAGTAAAATGAGGTCATTAGGATAGACTCTAATCCAATATGACGGGTGTCTTTATAAGTAGAGGAAATTAGGACACAGACAAATGCAGAGGAAAGACCATAGAAAGACATCCGGAGAAGATGGCCATCTACACACCAAGGACAGAGACCTCAGAAGAAACCAACCGTATCAGCACCACAATCCCAGTGTTCCAGCCTCCACAACAGGGAGGAAATAAATTTCCATTGTTTAAGCCAAGCAGTCTGCGGTACTTTGTTATGGCAGCTCCAGGAAACTAATACATGTGGCACTAAATTTAAAGCAGAAGAAGGAAAGAGTTGACATAATGTCTGACACCCGATAGATCTATAAATCATAAAGAAGGAAGGAAGAAAGGAAAATATAAAGTTTGATCCCTTTCTTAAGAAATTTTGTTCAGTATCTGAAGATCTCAGTTTTAAAGATTACAGTTAGATAAAAACTCAAATTGCTGAAAAAGATAGGAGACATCACTTGTTTCACCTCATTTTTTTTTTCCAATTAAAAAAAAAATGAAGGCTCACAGAGGTGACATTCTAAGTTCACTCAATGTAAAAGGAAGCCAAATACCCAGTTCTAGGAATGGAGCATGGTTAAAAACTCAGAGGGAAATGCCAAGCCATTTCCAGGACCATGGCAATTAGAAAGGCAGACTACCCCTCAAATTTGCGTTACAGTATCAGCCACATAGCCTCACAGAGAGGATGGCCAGTGGTCTCACTTCCTTGCTGCAATTTTGACAGCCATCCAAACCCTCTAACTCTTCCTCCTACTAGTCCTTTCCTTCTACTCACTTTCCCTTCATTCCGAACTTCAAAAGAGATATATTTTTATAAATGATATATTTCTGAAAAGAGCAGAGTGACATGGGATGGCTTTGAGTTGCTGAACCCAAAGCAGCCTAATTACCCGTTTTGATCGTGCCCAGCCTTGGTGGCAGAGATCACACTAAGATGATGAACTGGCAGGAGCTGTCTTTAAGAAAGTCTGAAGCAAGAGCAGGTGAAGATTCTCCTCTAAACCTCTGTACAAAGAGACATATTGGGAAGGAAAATCAGTATTTTTTTACACCAGCAAATCTTCCATGGACTCTCTTTCAAAGCTAAATATATAGGTTACTGAAGCAAGATCATGTGTGTCTGCTCTGCCCATTGTTTAAATTCTAGCTGTTTGGGGGCTTGATTCAAAAAAGGAGGTAAGTCAGATTTGGGTACAGAGAACAGAAAACTCCTTTGTTTTCCAGGAATGTTAGGCTGAGGTAATACACCACATTTATAGAACCCTCCCCAAGGGGGAAAATGGCAGATTTTCCACTAAGAAATAATTGCTTTTGGAATGATAAGAAGGGAAGTTACTCTTGTATGAGCACGTCTGTCCTGACTGGCTATACTTTTTGTGTTTAGTTTGCTCTTTTAGGTCAGATGGTATAAATCATCGTATTTGGACAGTTGAAGTTTGTTCAGCTATAGTTTGATTTTCTGGCATACTAAACCTAACTTAAGTGTTAAAATACATTGGAGCCAAGCTTTACATTCAAACAAAGTCATAAAACCCTACCATATTTGAAACTGAGGTAGTTGCTTGCTTACCAGCTTGAAAAGATTGGGTATTGATTTCATCATCTATTGTTTCCTATTGAATTGCATTTATATTAACACCAAATTCCAAAATTAAGCAATTTAATGAGTTTAATATGAACACAATACTTTCTTAATTTACTGAGTATGGTCATAAGCAGCTTTCATTCCCTGGATTACATACATATTGCAGACATTATTGTATCCATGTCAGGAAATTATAAATATAGAGCACGTTGTCATGATTCACTTTGGATCTTTTCTCTTTGGGTTTTTATTAAGTCTACTCCATCAAAGACGGCTTCTGATCCCATCTCTTCCTAAATTATTTGTCTGATTCATGAAGTATATCTTTCTTTCAAATCCAGGTTCCAGTTTTTAACTTTGTCTGCTACCTTTTCCCTCCCTGCTTTCAGGTATTTTACTTTTGTTCCCAGTCATTCATTCAAAAATATAGTGAGCATCTACTAAAACATGCATGTAATTATATACACACATGTGTATACGTGCATACACAAGGACATAGAGAATCTTCACTTTATAAGAACTCAGCTTATAAATTTCCATACTCCTACCAAGTCTTCTGCATAACACACAGGAGTCTTTATGATTTGGCATCTTCCTACTAACCCATTCTTTCTCTTCTCATATTGTACACTCGAGAAACACTGATTTGCTTGTAGCTCCTCTTGCCTGCTTGTCTTTGAACATGATCTACACCTTAACTGGAATGAATCTAAATCCTCTTTATCCATTGGTCATTTCTCTATCAGTCTTTAGTCTGAATTCAATAGCCATTTCCTCTGAGAAGCCTTCTGTGAAAAATCCCAAGAGACTCAAACTCCTCCTAAGGGCACATTCTTTGTTCATCTCTTTCATCTAGACTGTAACTTCCATGATGGCTATGACCACGAACAGGGTCATCATTACATTTTTGTTCCTCAATCCCTAAGATAATTCCTAGCAGACAATAGGTAGTCAATAAATACCTGATTAATAAACTATCAGGGAAATGAACTTCTTATGCAAATGTAATTACTCCCTTATTGTTCAATTCAAAACACTGCAGAAGGATCTGTCTAGTGACATTCAGTAAGCCTTTATCTCTAATAGTGTATAATAAATGGATTATACAGCCCCCCACCCCCAACCAGCATAATGTTGAGGTTTTGAACTCAACCAAGCTAGGTGCCTTGGAAATACTAATAAATTCATGTCTTTAGTAGCAGCTTAAAACAACATAAATTTATTATCTCACTAGTGTCTCTGTTCCATGTTTCACAAGGTTAAAATCAAGGTGTTGTCCAGATGGGCTGTTATCAGAAGATTCTGGAAATAAACCCCTTCCAAGCTCATTCAGGTTGTTGGCAGAATTTAGTTTCTTGCAGAGTAGGACTGGGGTTTTCTTTCCTTTGCTGGCTGCCCTTATCTTCCAGAAGCTTCTTTCTAAGCCTCACATGTCGCCCCTGCAGTTTAAAAGCAGGGAAGCAAGTTGAATCCTTCTGACAGGTGGAATCTCTTTTATTCCTCCTCCTGCCACCTCTCTTTCCTGCCTCTTGTGCTGCATTTACATCTGCTTCCAGCCAGAGAAAGTTCTCTGTTTTAAGCACTCGTCTGATTAGATTGGGGTTACCTAGATATTCCAGGCTAACCTCCGTATGTGATGGTGTGTAGTCTTCATCACATTTGTAAAGTCCCATCTGCCATGTAATATAACAAACATATTGATAGGTTCTGGGGATTAGGAGGTAGACCATTTGGTGAGCCACCATTCTGCCTACCACAGTGCCAATTTAACTCACAGTTTAAAATGTTTCTTGTCCATTCATTCACAGAGGCGAAGGAAAACTAATTGTATATTAATAAAACAATAGAAATTTTGGATTTATTTATTAATTTGCTTCCTCTGGCCAAAACAGAGGAGAAAACTTAAACAAAGTACTTCCTATCACTTTGTCCTTTTTTTTTTTTTTCTTCTTCTTCTGCAATTCTAGTTGGCTCATTCCTGGATCCAAATTCCAACATAGCACATTGGTAATTATGGAGTTCTTTTCTGTGTGTGTTTGCTTATGCTCAAGCATATATACAGCAGTATGAAGGTTGTTTATCAAATGTTCTTTCACAGTTTGCTCTCTGTGTATTTGTCTTTGTTGTTTGTTTGTTAAATTGTCATGCATTAGGCAGTACTACAAAATAAAATGGCTAAACCTTGTGTATCTCATCTGACGCATCACTGGTCTCCCAGACATGTGGTCCCCACTCCTTTCAAGGATTATGTTTGTACAAGTGTCTGCTGCAGAAATGTACTGCTAACCTGCTGAATTTACGGAAAGGAATGTTTTTGTCCAGATATGTATCCAAACTCCAGGGCATAGCAGAGTTCCTCGAGCCTAGCAACTGCTTATCTTGTAGTCAGTGCGTACGTGGTGCTCATATATTTATAAAATGAAAACTGAGGAAGAAGGGAAGAGCATGAATGTGATCACAGGAAGCAGAATGGCAAATACAAATCACATTTTTTCAACTGTCATTAGAAAGACCTAAAATTTAATGTAATATATGAACTCATAAAATTCAATATCATAAAGTGAAAATTAAGTAATTTGTATTTATACATTAACTTAATTTCTCTTTAAAAGAGTAACATATGCTTTATGGGCAAGGACTTTAAGTGTTAATTGTTAATGCTTTCATTTTTTTTTTTTTTTTTTGTATCTTAAAAATAATAAAAAGCCCCAACAGTGAGCTAAGCAGTATTGAAAGAGAATGAACAAGGCTGAACATTATAGTATTGGTCTAGGGAACATGCGTGTTAATTAAAAAAAAAAAAAGACGAGGTCCCTTGAGGAAGGAAGGACCTTGTAATACAATAGCAAGTGTATGCCACAGTGATTTCCCCAGCTCTTCCCCAAAAAGGCTTTTCTCAGGTAATTATAAACTGAGAAAAGGGAATACAGAGAAGTTTTTGTGCGATGTTGGTATAATGTCTGAGTGAACACTGAGTTGAACACCCGACGACCCAAAGAGCTTTAAAATAAAGGCATTTCAGCAGGGAAACTGTTTTCTATGGGCCAGTCAGCCAAGTGAAAAAGTCTGATAAAAAGCAATCTACTAAATAACATCAAGGACAATTTAATGATATTATGGACAATTCTGATACTGGGAGGTTAGAGTGTATAGTGTATTTTTATGACCAATAGAAATGATTATTATAAATGAAAAGATATGTGGTCCCATGACAAATTTCAAATATTCCTTGGATGAGAAAATTCTCATATCTGAAATTCTTCATGAAAGTTCTATTTTGTTTTTCAAAACTTTAGTTTAGACATTAGATATCAAAATATCTATTTTAAACATCATTTGTTTATTCAATAAATATTTATTTATTGTTGATCATACACAGAGGCAGAAAACAGACCAAAAATATAAATAAGTAAATAATATAGTATGTTAGAAGGCAATAAGTGCTATTCAGAAAAGAAAAAGTAAACCAGGTAAGGAGTGTCACCAGTGCCAGGATGGAAATGTAGGCTACAATTTCAAATAGGGTGGGCCTCACTGTGAAGGTGACATTAAAAGTGGTAAATGTTAGCTATTGGAACTATTGGTGAGAAAGTATTCTAGGGGAAGAAACGGCTAAGGCAAAGTTCCAAAGATGGGAGCATACTGGTCTGATGGAGGAAATCAAGAAGGTCAGCATGGCTATAGCAGAGTAACCAGTGGCAAAGTAGAAGATGAGGTCAGAAAAGTAATGGGGGCAGGGGGCAGATCATGTAGGTTCTTTGTAGGACTTTTAAGGACTTTGGTTTTGTCTAAGGGAAATGGGGATCCATGAGGAATTTGGGCAAAATGTGTCATGCCCTGACTTAATGCTTTTAAAGATTATCTTTGAATTCAGCGTTGGTAATGGGGTACAGAGGGACAAAAATAGAAGCAGAGAAACTAGGTAGGCAGTCATTGTAACTATCCAGGTGAAGACACAGATAGTTCAGACCCTAGAAGTACAAAAGAAGGCAGTAAGAAGTACTTTTCCTACATGTATTTTGAGGCTTATCCCAGTAGGATTTCCTGATGGCTAGAGCATGAGAGAAGGAGAAGGTTCAAGGATGACTCTAAAGTTCTAGTCTAAGCAACTTGGAAACATGCTAGCAAATGAAATGGGGAAGGCTGCAAATAGAATGGATATGAGGTGAAAAAAACAAGAGTGCAATTTTAGACGTGTTGAGTATGAAACACCCATTAGGCATCCAAGGAGAGATGGCAGGTAGGCAGCTGTATGTATGAGTCTGGGATTCTAGAGTGAGGTTTTGTCTGGAGATATAAATTTGGAAGTCTTCAGCATATAAATGCTATTTAGACATGGGATTGTATGAGATGATACAGAGAACCAATGAAAATGAAGAAGAGAAGAGGGCCAAGGAGTACTCCAGCATGAAGAAATTGGGAGAGGAGGAGGAACTGATATGGGAATCTGAGAAGGAACAACCAATAATGTGGAAAAAATACAAAAAATATGTTGGGAACTGGAAGTCGAGTGAGGGAAATGTATTACGAAAGGCAGCATGATCATTGTGATAGGTCACATTAAATGAGGACTGCATGTTGAGTTAAGTTTTGTGAGTGCGGTGAGTAGGGGTCCAATTTCATTGTTCTGCATGTTCCTCCAGTTTTCCTAGCACCATTCGTTAAAGAGACTGTCCTTTCCCCATTGGGTGTTCTTGGCTCCCTTGTTGAATGTTGGTTGACTATATATGCTGGGATTTAATTCTGGGCTCTCTATTCTGTTCCACTGTACAATGTATCTATTTTTGTGCCAATACTATACCGTTTTTATTGCTATGGCTTCGTAGTATAGTTTGAAATCAGGACAAATAATACTTCCAGCTTTGTTCTTTTTTGCTCAGGATTGCTTTGGCTATTTGGAATCTTTTATGGTTCCACACAAATTTTAGAATTGTTTCTTCTATTTCTGTGAATAACTCCTTTGGTATTTTGAGGGGGATTGCATTGAATTGGTAGATGGCTTTGGGTAGTATGGACAGTTTAGCAATATTGGTTCTTCTGATTCATGAACACACGATGTCTTTCTATTTGTCTTTTCCTTCTTTGATTTTTTTCTGCAAAGTTTTATAGTTTTCATTGTATGGATCTTTTATTTCCTTTTAAATATTTATTCCTAAGTGTTTTTATAAAAATGAAATAATTTCTGTGAATGCGTTCCTTCCAAAGGATGTATAATGTACACGTATTTCTATTTTATAAACTCCCTGTCCCTTAAAATCATAAATTTTACCTGCTCCATGGTCTACAATTATGTTCTCTTAATTTATTGCTCCTTTTCCATCCTCTTCAGCCATTGTAATGGTTGACTCTGTGCTACTCTAAATTATTTTTGGAACAAGGTACTCTATGACATAAAAACTAAATAAAGACGTTTGGCACTATTAAACCTTGTCTTCCTTTCTTCTCTTCATTCCTACGGTTCACATTTGTCAAACGAAAACTATCTTACAGAGACAGTACTACACAAGGACAAAGAGGGTTTTATTTTACATCTTGTAAAGAGAGAGACAATTATAGCTTCAGTAGTTTTTTTTTAACTAATGTATAGCAAGAGGAAGAAATGGTGAGGGTATAGTAAGAACTAGGTGCAAGTAGAGATGATCAGAGAACGCTGTTGGAGCACGTTTGCACCGTATTTTCCTAGTTTCTCTCTTATTTCTGAGATTTAGATGTTCTATCTCTGTCTCATTTTCTGAGTTTTATTAATATCATAACTGCACCTGTATACTTCAATGCCCAATACTGTTCCATACCATCTACCAAACCTGAGAGGATTATGTATTCCAATCTGAATGATTCTCTTTAAGCTTCGCATTCCAGTCTTTATATGAATTAGGCGGGATTCATATAAATATTCTGGAACTTGAGAACTATGGAGTGTCAATAATTATTTACTCTTATTATTAATTACCTGTGTAAGATTCCGAAAGCACACATTTTGAAATGTACTTAATGTCTTTATTTTTCATGGTTTCTATTCTCCCTCTAAAGTGTTTTTGAATTTGACCCTTCTTCACACTACATCCACCACCATATCCATAACTTCATCAGTTCATGCCTAAATTGGTGAGCAACCTCTTTACTGTTTTCTCGGTGCCTAGTTTTTCTTTATCTAGTGTGGACACATATCTCACTAAAAATATCCATCATATCGCTTCTTAACTAAAAAAACCAATGTAATGAATATCAGTTTTGTATTCAGTATCATGCTAAGCACACAAAGATTTTAGCAAGCAATATATATGGATAAAATATTTTCAAGATATAGAATAAAAAATTAACTTCAGGAATAGTTGGGGGTAAAATAATGTGTTATATAATCTCACACACACACACACACACACACACACACACACACACACACACATACACACGAACAGACACACGGATAAGGCAAAGAAAAAAAATCCAACAGAAACTGGTCAAAAACTATCAATGGGCAAGCATTGTACACATAAAAAAATCCAAATGAATAATTAGTGTGTATACTCTGCAACCCAGATATTCTAATTCAAGATATATGCCCTAGAAAAGCTAGAAATATCCACACAAGGAGAAAAGTACAAGAATATTAATTATAGCAGTGTTAAAATAATTAAAATTTAAAAACAATGTAAAAAGAGAAACAAGTTTTGTCCATATAGTGGACTAGAATAATGAATTTGAAAGTATGCGGATAAGAATCAGTAAGGATGACTATCAGAAAATGAAAATTAAGTGTGAAAAAGCAAGAAGCAAATCAGCAGGGTATGATACCATTTCAGGACATTTAAAAACAGAAACCGATACTAAATTTCATTATGACTGCATATATATGTGGACTGGATGGACACACACCAAATCCACCATAGTGGCTGCTGTTAGAATGGGGAAGACAAATCAGCCTGGGGTCACAGTTTAAGCAAATATTAGCTTTCTCTGTAATGCTTACTTTTAAAAATTGGAATAGAAGTACGATAACATATAGGGGTCAAGTCAGAAGTGTAAGTTAATTTTTGTGCTTTTACTATATGTTTAAACTTCAACCAAGTTATTGATAATAAATTAAACTTAATTTAAATATAAATTAATGATTTATAAAAACCCTTTTACTCTAAACACATTAAATAGATTTTAAAACTGTATTTATATATTTAAATTATTTGAGAAAATACATATAAATTTCACACATTATAAATATACATATTCATAGAGATGTCTATATATAATGTACATCCACATGTTTTTTATATACATGCATATTTTTAAAATTATGTATGTATAGTATTCACACACAAAGTAAAAATAAACATCTCTGCTGTTAAGAAACAGAACCTACCTGCAAAGCACTAAGAAGGGTTCAAGCCAAAGGCCAGTTGAATACAGTGATTGGAAGCAACCACTGGGAATGAGGCATTTGGCTCCAGAAGGTACAGGAACAAAATGTGTTCCACATAAAATTACAGGAGACCTGAGCCAGTTTTACTACTTGAAGCCAAGGACTAGGGAGGGGCTGCTCTATTTGTAAAAGGAGGCTGAAAATAATGTTCTTCAATGACAGCCTAAGGCTATATCTTAAATAGAGTTGCAGGTCTCTATGGATTGCTGGGGTCATAGACTTGGTAACAAAATTGCAAATTATATGTAATCCTAACCACAGAAAATAAATGCCAAAATGCGATTACAAGACCTAGTTCTGAAAGAGCGTTCAGGAAGTCAGGTGGAGAAAATTGCAAACTATTAGAAAGAGGGAAAATAAAAGACTCTCATTCAAACAGGGCCTGTAAAATAAAATTACAAAACACATGAAGATTGTAAGTGAAAAGAAAAGACAAGCAAAAAATCAATATGAATTTACAATGGATAAAATAATGTTACAAATGACTTTTGGACAAGGATGAAATAAGATATCTTGACAATGAAAAGACATCATTTATTTTTTAATCTGAATAAATGGAATAAATTCTAGACTGAACACAATCAAAGAGAGAATTAGTAAAATAGTAGATTGTTTTCAGGAACTCATCCAGAATGAACAGAATGACAAGGAGACTAAAAATATGAAAGAGTTGTTAAAATATATGAAGGATAAATTGAGAGGTTTGAACACATTTTCTATGGAACTTCAAAAAACATAATGTAATTTAAATTGACAATAGGCTTCAGTTATACCTTCAATTGTGAGGGCAAAATAAAGACAACTTCAGAAATACAAAAATTAAGAGTATTTATTCCAATCACCCTCCTAACCATTACTGAATTATGATATTACATTAGGATATGATTAAACAAGAAGGAAAAAATTAAGTGTTAAGAAAGTTAACCCATAAGGAAAGCAAAAGTTAAAATAAACATTGGGGAACAGAGACAATGATGAAATATACTAATAAATTTAATAAATTAATAACTATACAATTAATTTATTTGGGGCTTAAAAATAAGTTAAAACATACACACTAATGAAAAATGACAAGCTCTAGAGGGGGCAGTGTATAGAAGGTAAAGGATAAATAAAGCTTGTCATGGTAAGGAATAAGATATAAATGCTGACACACTGGAGATTTATTAGAAAACTTCCTAACTAAAAGTGAAAATTTAAAATGTAAGACTAACCATTAAAGTATAGAAATGTATTACTTGAAAACAAAAAGAGCAGGGGAAAGAAAAAGTTATTAAAGGTTATCAATCCATTATATATCAGGAAAAGATTCAGCAAAGCAGAAAAAGGTAAATAGGGAAACAAAGAATTTTAAACACAACTGAAAACAAAATAAGATGGAAAAAATTAGTCCAAGATATCAATAATAATAAATGTAAATAGAATAATTTAATGTAATAAAAAAGAGATGATCAGATTAGGATCTAAAAAACAATATATAGCTAGATGCTACAATACCTGACATATAATAAATAAAGCCACACAGAAAATAAAAGTATAAAAAAAATATTCTAAATATTCATTGATCAAAGTAAAGCTGTTATAACAACTTAATGTCAAATAAAATTAAGTTAAAGGCACAAAAATTACTGGAAATGAAGGACACATACTGTATTATAATAAAAGGAATAATCTAACAGGAAGATATATCAATAAATATTAATCTAAATATACAGCCTGATATTTTATTAAGCAAAAACTGCCAGATTTCAAGGTAAATTTTACAAATCTAAAATCATGAGATATTTATAAACAATTCTGTCAAGAACTGATACATTAAGCACATAAAAATTAATAAAGTTATAGAGTTTTTGAATGACAATATATTTGATTGAATTGCTTACCTAAAAAACTCTCAATACAGAATATGTAGTCTTTTCAATATTAGATGTTTTCCAAAATTAACTACATAACAGATCACAAAAGATGTTTCAATAACTATAGAAGAATTGATGTTGTATAAACTACATTCTTTAAACCCAATTAAAATAAATTATTAACAGTAAGCAAAACAAAAGAAACAAACAAAAAACAATAGTTGTCAAACCTCTATGTTTGTTCCTGAAGAACTGCAGTCTTAAGTGACTTATGCACTTATGGGGAAATCACATGGAAAGTGACAAAATATTTTGATTGGGGCAATACAAGCACTGCCTATAAAAATTTCAGGATGTTGCTAAAGCAGTACATACAGATAATCTTAAAGCCTTGAAATGTATTTACTGTAAAACAAAAGTGTTTAAAAATAGTGGGTTAAGTGTTCAAATTAAGAGATTAGAAGAAAAACAATATTTAAAGAAAGTAGAAGGAAAGAAATTATACAACTAAAAGCAGAAAATGATGAAATGGAAAACAAAGAAACAAGAGGGAAGATTGCTAAAGAAAATGCTACTCAAGAAAAAATGTACAAATGAAAAATATTAAGAATAAGGGGTCATTGCAACAGATACAGCATATATTAAAGCTATCTTCAGAAAATATTATGAACCTTACAGAAACATATTTTTAAAATTCAATGAAATTGATAAAAAAATTTTTATAGAAATGAGGTTAACTCAAGAAGATATAGAAAACTTGAAAATACCTATAGAACTAAGGAAAATTAGCTGTTAATCATTAAGTCTTCCACACAACCTAAAGAATGAGGGAAAATATTTTCAAATCATGTATCATTAATAGCCTAATAGCCAGATTCTATAAAGAACTCTTACAGCTCAATAACAAAAAGACAAGCAACACAATTTTAAAATGAGCAATGGACTTGAATAGATATTTCCCCAAAGATCTATAAATGGCCAATAAGCACATGAAAAAGTACTCAGCATTATTTGCCGTTAAGGTAATGCAAATCAAAACCACAATGACATACCACTTCACACTCACTACGATGGTTTTAATCAAGAACATGGAAAATAACAAGAACTGGCAAGTACTGGAGAAACTGGAACCCTCATAGATTGCTTGTGGGAATGTACAATGGCACAGCTGCTGTGGAAAACAGTTTGGCTGATCCTCAAAAAGTTAAACATAGAATTAGCATATGACCAAATAATTCCACTTTGAGGTCTATTTCATGTCAAGAGAAATGAAAACTTATGTCCACACAGAAAGCTGTACACAATTTTTTATAGCAACAGTATTCATAATAGCTGAAAGCTAGAAACAACCCAAATGTCCATCAAAGGACAAATTGTGATATACACAAAATGGAATATTATTCAGCCATAAAAAGGAAGAAAGTATGGATACATGTTACAAGTTGGATGAACCTCAAAAACATTATACTAAGTGAAAGAAATCATACACAAAGATCACAAATTATATTATTCCATTTATATGATATATTCAGAATAGGCAAATCAATCAAGACGGAAAGCACATTAAAGGTTACCAAGGACGTGGAGAGAGGAGAATGGAGAGTGATTATTTAATAGATATGAAGTGTTTTTTCATGCAGTCTTTTCAGCATTTCCAAATAGTAAAGTTGGTTAACTGTTTGTCCAGTTGGTACAAATTCATAATCGTTCTGGTATCAAAAAAGGTTAGCAACATCGTTTTGACTCTTAATTTGGACTGACAGAACTTTTTTGGTCGTGGAGAATTGGCTGACTTTCATAGTGCACTTTGATGCTTTGCTTTAGGGTCATATTGGTACACCCATGTTTCATCACCAGTGATAACATGGCCCAAAACATCACCTTGCCTCTCCAAAAGCTCTTGGCAAACTTCGACTCTCCTTTGCTTTTGTTCATTGGTGAGCTCCTTCAGGACCATTTTTGCACACACCTTCTCATGCCAAGATTTTCAGTTAAGATTTCCCTAACTCTTTCTCTATTGATGTTTACTTGGTCTGCTATGCTTTTTTCTCATACCCAGCTGACGATTTTGACACACAGTAATTTGATGAATTTTTGCAATGTTTTTGTCAGTTCTGCTCATTACTGGGCGCCCTGACCTCTCTTCATCAGTGACTCATTCTCTCCCCTCAGAAAAACGTTTAATCCATTTGTACACTGCCGTTTTATTCATGGCATTATCCCCATAAATTTGGGCTAACATATCCCTGATTTCACTTTCACTTTCTTTAACAAGAAATTTAATGTTCATTCGTGCTCTCATTCAAGCTCAGACATTCTTGCAATGGCACACAAAAACACACAACAACAATATTGAACACCACTCAGCAAGACACCGCCACATGTTGGCACGAACACAGCTGTGAGACACTGATACACCGAGGTTATGAAACCTTACTGAGCTGTTTGTGCAGTGCTGCCAATGTAAGTGCATGGTGGCAAGTTCACGAGCTTAATTTTCAGACCTTCCTATACCCTCTTGAGCATGATTTCTTTCACTTAGCTAAGTGTATTTGATTCACTCACCATTTAGCAGCATTATATACACTTTCTCAGTTTCTTTTTATATATTTTTGAAACTATCTTGCTTTGGTTTCCATGATACACATTCCTCAGTTTTCCTTTCATCTACTTCTTTGCAATCTCCTTTACAAGATACTCTTTCTCTATTCAGCCTTTACAGTTTAACTTTCTCTACAGATCAGTCCTAAACCCATTCCATCTATGTCTACCCTCTCTCACTTGGGTGACAATATTCATTCCCATAATTTTAAACTTCACCTATATGCTAATGAGTCACAAATTTATATCTCCATTCGTAAATCCAGCTTTTCCTATCCAGTGCATCAAGATCCTATTCTTTTCTCACCAGAGCACTGACTGGCAGAGCAGATCTGACTTGATTGGGCATTTGCCCTTCTCTTATTTTTGGTGGTTTAGCCAATTAAGCTCTCAGCTAGATTGTTTTCTTCAGCGTCCCCCTACAAGAGATTAGAACCTCCTTGTATGCTTCCAAGGAAGCCCTCTAAAATGCTCTCCGTTTTGTGTTTCTGTATTCAGAGCATCAAATCTGCTTAGCAATAGCCACCCTACTCTTAAGTTAGTTTTCACTCTCCACGATTCTCAAATACCTGATATAATGGACCCACTAATGGGTTTCCTTACACTGTTATACCATCCCACCCAATGCACCACCAGTAAAACTTTCAACAACTAGATGATTGTGCCAGGGTTCTCTTTGCTCCACATACCACCAGAATTCTTTTAGTTCCTGGAAGCTGCTGAGTATTTCCCTGCCATAAATAAAACCTTCTTCACTTTCTTTAAACCTCTGTTATTTTTGCCTGGAGAGCTCTTTCTGGCCTTTAGGTTATCAACCTTAACATTACCTTCTCAGTGTTATTCCTTAACCTGTAGTGACTTTCTATATGGATATGTGGCTATTTAGCTTCTCTTTAATATTCTTTTACATCAATGGAAATTCCCATAATGTAGGTAATTCCCACATTATAAATCCTGCCTTCCCAGGGCAGATATCAGAACTCAACTTCTGAGCTGTCATTGCAGATAGATCACGGATGGACTTGTGCTCCACTGGAGACTATTAAAATTATGCCCACATATCGTAGAGACTTGGATAGGAAAGTGAAAAAACAATAAAGAACAAAACTGGGAGATTAGTTCGAGTGATTTTATATTTCCTTCATAGCTGTCCGAATATTCCTTATACCATTATTTTGTCAGTTAATTGAAATTTGTAAAAATCCTTTTCCAAATATCTTCAACGCATACTGGCTATGCTTCCATTATGTGCTTCTCAGCACTGCTATATCATTTATATGATGTTAATCATAATGTGTAAATTTGTTTTTGTATTTATTTTATTTCTCCATATAAACTACATTTCAAAAGTAGGCACTGTGTATTTATCTCTTTAGATCCCATGATTTTAAATACCTCTGTAAACAAGCACCAACATTTAATAAATGCCTATAGAAAAAAGTAGCAAATTATACTTAAGAAATTTGAATGTAAAAGGAACACTTTCCTTTTCTATGATTGTTAATGTGTAATATGCACATAAGAAGTTCAAAATATTACACGGCAATGTGGGCCCCTCTGTAGCCTATGCCCACAAAATGTTTTTAGAGGAAATTATCTACTTTGGTAATGATTCACATCAGCTCCCATCTAGCTTTTGCAAATGGTGAAGGAGAACTCAAAGGCTGAGAAGATCAGATTTATTCACAATTCATAATCCTACCATGCTGCACATAAATTTCTCCTTCAGGACCCAGACAAACCATTTATCTTATCTTTTAATTCTCAACGAAAATGCCCTCAAGGTCTGGACTTTAGAATCCCTGCTTTATACTCCAGGAGGAAGGAGGTTTCTTAGAAAATCCTTAGCAGTACGGTAGCAGGCAAATGGGGAGTGAAATTGGAATAGTAAAATAAAAAATACCATTGGCTGGTTAAGAAAAAAAATAACTTGTTATCATCATCCATTCTTCATTCTATATAGACTCTAAATTTGAAACGCTGAAATACAGACTAGAGAACAAGCTTTTATGATTGTATCTCCAACAACGTCCTCTGTACACTGAGTCTTCAGTGAATTCATCTCTCTCACTCTCCTCTTGTGTTTCTAGAGCCATGTGGGCCTGTGCTGCTGCGTTCAATGGGTTAATTACCAAGGAAACATTTTTCCTCTGTGGTCTAGACATAGAAATATCCAGATATTGTTTCCCTTGAAAGGCAGCCATCCTGCTGAATGTACTTGATCACCAATTCCTATGTTTTTCTAAGGCCAGATGGGGCGAAACACAATTTCTGAGGATTTTTCTCCCTCCTTTTTTTCACCGATTAACAGCTTGTTTGTTTTCGATTGAGGCTACTGCCAGGCAAACAGAGGGAAAGAGAAGAAAATTCCTTAATTTTTAAGGTGGGGCATCTCAAGAGTGATGAATAAGCCTTAGCCAAGAGGAAACAATCTGTGGACTTAACAAATAAGCGTGGAAAAAAAGGTTACTCGATATTACATAATTTCAGTAGTTTGAATGTATACGGGGATTTTGAGAATAAAATAATTTTTTAACTGAAACCCGACGGGAGGCATGTGTTGTAATACAGATAGGTAGAGAGTGAGAGAAGAACAAATCTCAACCTTTGAAAAAAGTCTTAATCCTGACATTGCTAACTATCTCTATGGTCTTGGATAAGTCACTTAACTTATTTGAGCCTTCGTTTCTACACAGATAAACTAAAGAATTCAGATAATGTTATATCCAAAATCTTTCCATTTCTAAAATTCTTTGACATCCTGGGATTGTCGGCCAATGGCATTCTACCTGGGAATAGCAATGTTTCTCTTCTGTCGTGTCTCCATGAACTTGGAGAAACTGTCTGCTTGCTTCTGTGGGAGTTACATAATAAGTGAGAAGTGAAGACAGCTGAGCCTGCTCGGAAACCATGATAAATAACCCTAAAGTTCTGCGTGTGCCTTCCGTGGTGGAGGCCAAGAAACTCCATACAGACTTGGGAAGGATTAACTGGTACTCCAGCTGAGAGCAGACTGGCACAGGGACCAGGCACATGGAGGTCACATGAGGTTACTGTGAGACATCTCCTTTCTGGGAGGACCTGGACTTCCCTCTCCCATTACAGTCTCAGATTCCTGAGTCCCAGAGGCGCCCTGTGCAGCCATAATAAGCGACACTGCCAGGAACAGTGGGAAGTAGGAGGCACCTAACCCTCACTGTATCAGGACTTACTCCAACTCTTAATAACTCGGGCAACTTACTTGGCCACCAGCACTGTTTTCTCCCAACTTTGCAAAAACAGCCAAGTCTGTGATTGCTGATGCCCAGTAGTGACATTTCCATTCTAGGCCAGGGACTGTAAAAAAAAAAAGCTTAAATAATATAAAAGAGTCAATATGATTAATGTTCTTAAAAACGGAATGTATTTTTTTTAGGATCAAAACATCATTAAAGTGTCTGGAGGGACTGATCACTTTTGGTCACTCTGTGAATAAAGGGACACACTAACCAAGTCCCCAGCTGACAGGAGGCCAAACTCAGCTCAGGTACCTGTGAGCCACGAGGGTGTACTAAGGCAGAAATGGCAAATGACAGGAACATTGCCTCTGACGGGCCAAAGCCCTTACCGGAGAGGTACACTGGGCCCTCCATGGAGTTGCCCAGACCGTGTCTCTTGTTTCTTTCTGAAACACGTGTTCCAACAGTATAAGACACATGCTGGAAACCACTACACATTTCTGAATGATGAGTTCTGAGGTAAAGAATTGTTAGTAGTATGGTAACATGGATAAAAAAAATATATTTTATTTAGTGGTAGAATTGCCTGGCCCTTAAAAAGACACGACAAAACTTGGTTTGACTGCAAATGAAGTTAACAGTCAAGGTTCTGTGTCTAATTTATTGTCACAGGGTAAAAAAAAAAAAAAAAAGAAAAAGAAAAAGAAAAAAAACCACAACCACCCCCCGCCCCCTTGCTTTTTTTTGTTTTTGTTTTTTCCTTGATGCATGTTAGATGCCACATTAAAGCATACCAAAGTAGCAATTTCAGCCTCAGGGACAAATTTCTAATGCAAGACTCCTCAACACCAGACTGCTTTCTTCCAACATCTGGGGATATGTTTTCCAACCCTATCTCCCCACCTCCCTCTGCCCCCCCACCCCCACAAGAAAAGTGTTTCAAGAACTGAATATATTTTAATTCTATCCCATTGCATAAAACCATTGGCTAATGGTGTTTAATGGTTTTAAACACCATTAAAGTGGCTTTTGATCACTTTTGATCACTAAAGGGATGCACCACTCAAGTCCCCAGATGACAGACATAAGGCCAAACTCTGCTCAGATACCACATGGGAATTATGAAGACAGACTGACAAATGACAGGAACATTGCCTCTCACAGGCAAACCTCTCCACAAAGAGATGCCTGCTGCCCTCCGTGGAGTTACCCAGACAGGGTCTGCTGTTTCTTTCTAAAACACATGTTCCAACAGTATTAGACACACTCTGGAAGCAACTACACATTTCTGGATAAAGTTCTGAGAAGACTTGTCAGTGGTATGGTGCTATACAGTATTCCGTTTTGTGATAATACAACAATTTATTCATCCAGTCTACTCTTGGCAGGCACTCAAGGAGTTTTCAGGTGTTTGCCATTAGGAAGCGTTACTATGATCAGCTGGTACACGGTTTTTGATAAAATTCTGTACACATTTCTGTTGGGTATGTACCTAGATAGGATATGGCCTAATATATATTGCCAAGCTGTTTCCAACGTGCTTGTACAAATTTGGACTCCTACCATCAGTGTCTCACAGGTACGAATTCTGCTGCTCCATAGCGTCACTAGCACTCAGTCTTCTCCATCCCTCTGTTCTAGCCATTGTCGCAGACGTGTAGTATTGTCATGTGGTGGTTTCCAGTTTGCACTTCCCTGATAACTGATGAGGGTGACAATTTTAGAGTTTATTGGCTGTTTGAATAGCTTCAATTGTAAATGGTCTACTCAAGTCTTCTTTATTTTTCTATTGGTTTATCTGCCTTTTTCTTATTGACTTCTGGAGAGTTTTTTGTTGTTATCTAGATACAAGTACTTTGAGGTTCTTACAGAGGTTCTTAATTTTGATACAAACTGAATTATCGCTATTTTTGTTTTATAAATAGTTCTTTTTGTGCTGTTTAAAAGTCTCTACCTGCTCCACTAAAGATGATCACCTTACTTTTCCTCTAAAAGCTGTGTTTGCCTTTTATATTTAGATACATAATCCATCTGAATTTGATTATTTGCTATAGAATATGAGGATATCCAATTGACTCAGCATCATTTATTCAAAAGACTATTCTTTCTTTGGTGTACTTTTTTCATGCTTTTTATCATAAATCAAGTAACTATATACGTGATTCTAATTCTGGACTCTCTGTTTCATCCCAATGGTCAGTTCAGTTTGTCTATCCTATTACCAAAGCCACACTGTCTTAATTACTATAATTTCATAATAAATTTTGGTATCTGGTAAAGTAAGTCCTCCAGCTATGTTCTTTTTTAAGAGGGCTTTAGAATCCTTGGCCCTTTTCATTTCCTACTTTCATTTAACAAAAAGTATGTCGCTGTTTTTAATTAGGATTACATTAAATCTGTAGACTCATTTGGGCAGAATTAATATATCAACAATATTGAGTCTTCTATCCATGAACATGGACTCTCTCTCCTTTTAGACTCTCTTTAATTTCACTCAATAACGTTTGATAGTATGACTGTAGAAGTGTTTGCATACGTTTCATTACATTAGTTGCTAGGTATATGATTTTCCGATGCTATTATAAATGATGTTTTAAATTTCATTTCCCATTTGCTTCGGGTATATAGAAATATTTATAAAATTACATATATTAACCTTGTATTCAGTGGCATTGCTATATCTTCTTGGAAATTCTTGTTTCTGTAGTCTGTTAATATGATGAATTACATTGAGTGATTTTCTAATGCTAAAAGACCCTTCCACATCTGAAATAAACTCTTCTTGGTGGTGTGACATAGCATCCCTTTTATGTATGGATGTGTTGACTTTGTTAATATTTTCTTAAGAAGTTTGCATCAATATTAATGAAAAACTTGGTTTATAACTTCCCTTTATTATTATGTCTTTGTCAGTTTTATAATCTATGTTATGGTACCTCCTAAAAAGAGTTAGGAAGTGTTCCCTCCTCTTCTATTCTCCAGAAGAATTTGTATAATATTGCTGTTATATCTTTCTTAAATGTTTAAAAGAATTCACCAGTGAAACAATCTTGGCCTAAGAATTTGATTATAAGAATGTTTTAATTAAGAAGCCATTTTAAAAAATACATATCTGATTGTTTACATTTTCAATTTATTCCTATGGCAAATTCAGTAAGTCAGGTTTTTGAGTTATAAATCCATCTCATCCAAACATCAAATTCATTGGAGAAAGTGTTCATAATATCATCTCATTTGATGTATGATAATCTCTACATTTTCATTTCTGAAAATTTGTGTTTCTTTTTTTAAATCAATCTTGTGAGTTTATCAATTTTATTAATTTTATCAAAGTACCAACCCTTAACTTTCTTATTTTTCTCTTTTTTATTTCCCTTATTTTTGAAATTTCTGCTTTTTGTTACTTCTTTCCTTGTGTTTTCCTTAGTTTTGATTTGTTTTTTGTTCTCTAGCTTCTAGAGTTGTTAAGTTTAAAACAACTGAGTTTCAATCTTTTCCAATATATAGAGAATATTCTCTGACCACAGTGGACTTCAGCTAGAAATTAGGAACCATTTTGAACTGAATTATAACAGAAACATATCAAAAACTCTATTGCTGAAATTTCTCTCTAAGCACTGCATTAGCTGCATCAATACAATTTTTAGCATGTTAAATTTTCATTGTAATTCAGTTGATGGATACATATATTATAATGATTGTTTTATACATATTTGCCCACATATTTACTCCTCTGGAGTTCATAATTTCCTCTTATATTTCCACATTCCATATGGAATCATTTTTCTACCTGAAGGAGGTCCTTTTAATTTTACCAAAGTGGACCTGCTGGCGAAAAGTCCCTCATTTTTTTATTTGACTAAAACTATTTTATCTTCATTTTTGAAGGACCATTTCTGTGTAGGAAATTTTAAGTTGGCAGTTATTTTCTTTCAATATTTTAAAGATGACATTTCACTGTATTCTGGCCTCCATTATCTCTGTTGAGATGTTAGATGTCAGTCTTAGTGACTGACTTTTTTGTCAGGCACTGATTTTAGTTTTTTTATTCTTGCATTTGGTTTTCAGAAGATTTTATGATATACTTAAATAAGTTTTTCTTTTTGTAATCTTCAGCTTGGGGTACCCAGAGTTCTTGAATCTCTCAGTTGACATCTTTCATCTGTTTTGAAAAATTTCAATAGTGTTTTCCCCTACTTTCTCCCTCTTTGTTTAAATTCTGTGATTCCTAATTGTATGTACGAGGTCTGACAATTAAGTTCATGAACTCATCCTAGAACAAGTGCTACATACCTCATTGCTGAATATCACTATGGTCACCTTCAAAGTACTCCCGTTGGGAAGCTATGCACTGATGCCAGAACCTAGTCCACCCTTCAAAACAATTTTGGAACTCTTTCTAGAATGGCCATCAGAGCTATCACTGTATTATTACTCTTGATGTCCTGAATATCATCAAAATGTCTTCCTTTCAATATTTCTTTTATCTTCAGGTAAAGAAAGAAGCCATTGGTGGCCAGATCAGGTGAGTAGGGAGGGTGTTCCAACATAGTTATTTGTTTACTAGTTAAATCCTCCCTCACAGATAGTGCCCTGTGAGCTGGTGTACTGTCATCATATAAGAGCCATAAATTGTTGGTGAAAAGTTCAGGTAGTTTAACTTTTTCACGCAGCCTTTTCAGTACTTCCAAATAGTAAACTTGGTTAACTGTTTGTCCAGTTGGTACAAATTCATAATGAACAATCCCTCTGATATCAAAAAAGGTTAGCAACATCGTTGCAATAAGTTCGTGTACTTAATTGTCAAACCTTGTATGTTAGACCTTTGGAGCATATCACCACTCACTTTTTAATAATTATTTTTATATGCTTAATTTTGTATATTTGTATTGACTTGTCTTTTAATTCATTTGTTTTATATACTTTTCTCTCCAATCTACTCTTAAATCTACTCATTGAGTTCTTAATTTTAGATATTGTATTTTTCTGTTCTGATTGTCATTATGTTCCTTTTTTTAGAATTCTCTAAATAAATTCTCTGTACTTTCATCTATTTCCATCTTCTTCTCTAATTATTAATCATAGATATTTCAAAGACTTTGGTTGGTAACTTTGATATCGGGATCATCTACTGGTCTCCTACTATTTTCTATTCTTTTCCTCTTGATTGCCAATGGTATTTTCATGTCTCTTTGCATGTATGGTAATATTTGATTATGTGTCAGATATTGAGTATAAAAGAAATAAAGAGGACCTGAGTTATGTTATCTTTCATTAACAGTATCCTCCCTTTCCTCTGTTATGCAGTTCAGGTAAGAACCTGATTATTCTGTCCAGTCAGTAATTGACCTGGGTCAGAGCTTGGATCACAGAGGAAGTTTCAGTCTACATTTGTTTCAGCCCTCTTCCTTGGGAATGGCCATTTCAAGCTTTTTGATTAAGAGCCAAATTGTTCTCTTTCTCCTCGATCCTAAAAGACTTCAGGATTTTCAGTTCTGTCATAACTAGTTTCCAGCTGAGCCCTGCAACCTCCAACTCCAGGCATCATAATAATCTAGCAAAATTCTTGACGGAGAGACTAATGGGGTGTTTAAGGCAGGCCCATTCCCCAGTCTCTCTTAGATTTCATTTTGCCTTTTTGAAGCTTTTGGACTCCCCTATGTCCAGTGCTGCCACAGATCTCTAGAACTGAGCCAATATCACATTCACCCGGGGTAGATTAGCCTTGCATTTGAAGAAGCCCCTAAAAAGGTTCCCGTTTGGCTCTCCTACAACTGCTAAAAACCACATTGCTGGTTCCTCTTTCTCTCTGGAAGAGTCTGTCCTGAATCAGTTCAATGTCCCAAAAGGAAAAATTCTGAGGACTCAGCAAGTGTCCCCAAGAGAGAAAACATCAGCTTACCTTAGAAGTTCTCCCCTCCTCCTAGAGTGTTTATCTTCTTCACCCATGGCGAGGTATGGAAAGGGCTGAGGGGGGCAGTGAACTGACTAGCCAAGTATGTTTCCAAACCTATTATGTAAACCAGAATCCAAGGCCTTAGAATTTCAAATGCTTAGAATTAACCATTTTGCATTTTAGCTGTGGCCAGTAGAAACCAAGGTTTAACATGAGCAGGATAAGAGTGAAGTAAACACAGAGATAAGAACTTAGGTTAATTCTTTCCTCATCATCCTACAGAATTATTATCCGGCTCCTGCCTATACTCAACTTTACTCTCCAGTGTTCCCTCTCTACTCACTAAATATAATGACCATTTTTCAAGTTTTGCTTTTTTTAAAATTTATTTACCCTTCAGCAATGCCTGATACAATGTCTCAGAGACTTCAGACTCCAAGGACAATCAGTAGTTATTTACTTTAAAGACACAACCTACCTTATTGGTCTTACCCATTTTTAATGAAAAAATATGTATCCACTATAGTCTTAGTCACATAGTTAATCAATCTTGATTAAGATTGGGTTGCATACCCAAACAAAATATCTCATTACTATAGCTTATATTAAATTTAAATATAGCATAAGCATACTCATCTATAAAGGCTGTATAAATGTTACAGTTATAGAAAAGAGAGCATGCATTACTGAGTTTGCTTTTAAAGCATCCAGCTACAATGACCAAAATGTTTCCAGCTTGTTAATGCATTCTGAATTGTGGTCATTACTTTATGCTTGCTTTTTTCCAAAGGTATTTATTATCATAACATGTGACAAATTGAACTGACTTTGAAAAGTTAAGACCATAGAACCTTTGGCTCTTTGACTATCAAAAATTAGTTTGTTTGGAATTTAGGGTTGTTGGCAACACTGAGATGACATAGGAAAGTGAAAGAAATCACATGCCAGGTCCATTCATTTTTTAAGCTTTCAGCACTGGGTTACACAATGGAAAAATCTCAAGGACATTCCCTGTGTCTGTGTGTTTGTAACAATTACACGAAAGTCAAGCACAACTCCAAAAAATGAATCACACTCAAATGCTTTGGAATTAAAATACCAGGTATGTGGACGAGGTTCCCTAATAAGGACTGGTACTTTTATGACATTGACATGACTTGAAGATCAGGACAGATTTGTGACATTATGAAGTTAATCTTGATCACATAGATGAGCCAAAGTGGGGAATTAACTTTAGATACCAATACATAGATTAATATAGTAACTCACAAATCCATAAATTTGAGAGTAGACAGTATTTTTTATTTGTAATGACATAATGTGGACATTCCATACATAAAAATGTTAGCCTTTTTTTTTTTCATCAGCCTATTTCAAGTCCACTTAGGGCACACCACAAACTCCTGGGCCATGGCCCACAAAGACTATCATGGCCAGGCCCCTTGCCTATTTTTTCAGTCTCACCTTTCCACAGACATCCTGCATTTCAGTAACTTTAAATTAACTGACACTCAAGATGCATAATTCTGTTTCCTATCATTGTGCTTTAGCATAAGCTGTTTCTCCTACCTGGAATTTCTTTCCCCACCATTCTCTCTTAGCCAGTGAACCCATTTCAAATATTCCCTTCTCTGTGAATCCTTTCCTGGTCTCCCTAAACATCGTTAGATCATTCATTTTTCTTGCTTTTATAGCATTCTACCCCGATGTGTATTACAGCATCACCTCATTACTATCTCTTGCTTTTGCTTCCTTCTAGGTCACAAAAAAAATATTCTAAGCACACTGATATCCGTAAAACCAGTACCCTACCTGAAACATAGCAGCTATAATAAATAAATGTAGTAGGAACAAAGAGAGGGAGGAAGAGATGGAAAGAAGAAAAGGAAGAAGACTTTAAGCTTTAAGTACGACAAAAAGAAATTCAGAACATAAATTTGCTTTTGGTAAGCCCGCAATATTATTTATTGAATGAGCACAGAGCCCTAAATATCCAAACTGTAGTGATGTAATAAAGAAGGGAATTTGCACATAATGTTATACCAATTCAGCAGTAATGCCCAATGGAATAAGTCAATGGAGTCTTTTGGAATCTATGAATAATTTTAGTATGGACTGATCTTAATTAAGAATTTTCCTTAAGACTGTTATTTAAACATTCAAAGGCCCATTGGCAGCTTATTGCTAATAAGCTTTTCAATAAGTATTTCAGTCTGTGACACTTAAAAATAAACCATGGAAGAAGAAATGTTATGGTTAGCCACCTTTGCTAGGGGATCTAAGAGGGGGGATAGGAATGGCTGCATTTATGAGGAACTTCTAATTTTCCTCTCTTCCTCCAGTCTCCAGCTGCTTCCAAAGGTCACAGTTTCAAGACCAATTCTCCCAGTTGAGTCAAGCTAGACACTTCTTCCTTTAGAGACTTTAGACAAGTACTAATCTTGGCAAACTCTCTGTGATAGACAGAGGTTGAGACATACTCTTATTAATGCACCTTAACTCTCATCCAATCTAAGGCATTGAGTGCTTCAAGATTTCAGAGTCCCTTTGGGCTTTCTTAGTATCAGCTGACAGCCCCAGGCAAAAATGTATCCACAGTGTATAATTTGAGAATTCATTAATGGCCTAAGTAATTGCCGGTTCTCTATATAACTACCACTCAGATCCAGCCACCACAAGACAAATCTTGTCCACACACGTGCTGCCATGGTTTCCTATCAAAGCCATGAAGGCCGTTTGAGCACAGCTAAGGGGAGAATTTGGCCCAAATTTGCGTTTTAACTTAATATCTATATTACGATTTTCATCTGAAATTTACCCTCAAGAGTCAGAATTGAATGTCCAAAGATGAAATTTAAGTAAATGAGAAATGGAACACAGAGATGTGCATTTATGTCTCCCAATTAAACATAAGTGAGGATTCATCCAAAGCCTACCACAGTGGTTATGCTCATGACCACAATTGATATTGGGTTATCACACATAATAGAAAATATAATTAATTATACTCAAGTTCAGAACCATCACTGTCCTTTGATTTCCAGTTAGACCTTTGTTTCATCAGTTCAGAAATGTGGAGCTACAATTTGTACCAGAAATAAGAAATTGAATTTCAGTTAGTGGAAGGGAACAAAAGCCTTTAAATTTTATTAAATGGAATAAGTTCAAATAGAACAGATCTGATAAAAAATTCCCATCTCTTGGGTTAATATGAGTACAAAATTGAAGATTATGTCAGTAAGTTCTGTCTATATTTTTAGCTAATTTAATGAGCATCAATACTTCTTAACAGCCAATAGCTTAGATTTGTTGGCATACTCAATATTTCTTCTAATCAATAGCCCTGTTGTACAGTTAAAGGCAAAAAAAAAAAAAAAAGTAATAAAGGGCTAGAACTTTACTGGGAAGGTATGTTTTGGTAACATATCTTAAAAACTCCATTTTTAGATTTGACCATATTTTTTAATGCTAGCATCTTTTAATTAGTTTATAAATTTTAATTTTTACATTTTACAGTTTTTAATATGGCTATTGATTTTTAAATAAATGTTATGGAAAATTACATTAAACTCTGATTACACCCAACTAAATAAGCCAAAATGACATCCATCGAGACGATGATGCAAATTCTAAATACCTCAGGGATAGAATATACTTCAGCAGAATGAAGACATGGAAAGCAAACCCACAGGAATAACAAACTACCTTTCAGGCACACTATCCCTTTCTAAGTCATTTGAGATACACTATTTTCATACTCTGGGAGAAAGAAAAAAGACCAAACCACATTCATCATCTCTTGCCAGGAAATAGCTCTGCAGATTCTCTCTGCTTGTGGCTACATCAGTTCTGCAACATCTGGGTGTGTGGGTGGCGCACATCAGGTCTGCTAGTTTCCAAAGAGGAACCTAGGCCTCCTGAAGTGTTACAATGCCTCCTAGCTCTGTGGGGGGTCCGTGGCTCCGTCTATGCTGCTGGGATGGGGCTGTATGTGGAATAGGGGAAGCACCTGAGAACACATGCCTGGCATCTGTGGAGACCACCGGTGTGTAAACCACTTATGTGACAAGACTAATTCTGAAGGGAAGAGGAACAGCCCTTTCCCCTCTTCAATCCCAACAGCTGCAACACTCCACACAGCTGCTATTCTGGGCTAGGGAAAGAGGAAAAACAAAAGAGAGGTGGGACACTCTGCAGTGGTTTGGCTGCTTAGAAGTGGACCGAGTATAAGGAAAGCCACCAAAAGAAGAGCTTAAGTCTGCTTTCCATACACCCTGTTCATTGCAGGCTGTGAAGATGCTACGCTGCCCCATGCAATACCACAAAGGTTGACTTCTCTCTTACACAAAAATCCTCTGCAGTCCAGGATGCTCTCCAGGGCAACTGTCCCTCATGTGGTGACTCTTCAATCCAGCTTCACAGAGTCTCTGCCCTCCCTCCAAGTGCATGATATAAAACATGTGGTCCCCCTGGCAGCATAGCAGGGGGACAGAGAGCAGGAGAGTCCCACATCCATCATTGGGGCTAAACGTGATACACGTCACTCCTTCTCACATTTCACTGGCTACCTCTAGTCCCCTCTAGACGATACCAGGCTTCAAAGGGCATGGATTGCAGTCCCAGTGGATCTGGAAGTGCGTATTCATAAACATTAGAGCCATGTGCCCGTATCTCTGAAAGCCTAAAATCACATTCTAATTCTATGCAGCCTCAGTTTTTCAAGAGGAGACAGCTGCCCATTCTGTGATGTCCAGTTGTCTCAGTTCTTGCCTCTGGATTCTAGTCTCTATTCCAAAGGAAAGAGAGAGAAGAGGGAAATACACACAGTGTGTCTGTCCTGTAGATTCTGAAAGCAGAGAGTTGGTTCCCTGAAACTCTAAAAAGGCGAAAGTCACCAAAAATGCATCACAGGCTGACAGTTTGAAGCAGCTCTGCCTCCTCGCTGCCCTGATAGCTAGTCATTCTTGGAAAGAGATATTGACTTATGTCTCTTTGGGCTTTGCCTTTCTGTCTCTTGTTTTATAACAGACTCTTCTTATTTGGTTCCTGGATAGAGATTCTAGTGAAGAAAGGAAGGGAAGAAGGAAAAAAAAGGGAGGGAAAGAAGGAGGGAGGGAAAAATTAACTCATGAGACTATAAAGTTCTTTCAAAGACATCACGAGCTTCAAAATAATCCTAAGGAGAACTTATATATTTTCCCCCAAGTTACCAGTGAAGAAATAAAACGCAGAAGGGTACATAAAGTGAATTTGGGACAGAAGCAGAAATAAGTCTTACTCGGGAAGTTTCTACTTATTTCAGTGGAAATGAAAACCCAAAGACAAGACCACGTTTTAACACATGCTTGGTCTCTTACGAATGTCAGATGTCACTTATCTTTTGTCGCAATAGTTATTTTCATTCTTAACAACATCTAGATTGACTTTACCTAAGCGATTACTTTAAAGTCTCTGGTCTCCTCACCTGCCTCCAATCCATCAAAACGAAACCGGGGAACTCAGACTGTGCTTGTCCTTATTTTGGATCATAGACGCGGCATTTCCATGGGTCCCCCAGGGCTTCTCTTCCAGCCCTCGATGCCAATTCAAGCCCTCTGGCTGCCCACTGTATCCTGCCGCGCCTCCCCATGAATGGGGCTCCAGTTCAAACCTGCTCATGCCACTGGTTTGTTTTGCACCCTGAGCCACACCTTGGAGGTTACAGGTAGGCTTTAGAGAAAAGGGTGAAAGCATTCCCTGAGGTCTGTGAGTTCAGAAGCAACAATGCTGAATGCTCCCTTCAGCCCAGAAATTCAAATCCAGGCTTCAGAACAGAGAGGCAAACGCTCTGACTTGCCAAATTACCTAGAAGAAAAATGTAAACACAGGTAGCCAAAGCTGCCAGCAGGGCTGCTGAAAGGTCTGGGGACTTGCAGAGTGAGGCAGCTGCGTCATGATCTCCTGGAGAAAGGGCCAAGGAAGGCCAAGAACTCTTAGAGAGGAAGGGAGGGTGCAGGAATGCGCCTCCCAACAGCTTGTTTGAGAACAAGCAGTTATTCTTCCCCAAAGCCATCTATCTGTAAGACTCTCAATGTGTGCCTGAGAAAGAAAAGGGCAAGACAGAGAAAGAAAAGTGAATTACTGGGAAAAGCCGGTATCTCTTTGGGAGTTGTAATGGCAGCAGAAGGAGGGTCTACCAGTCTGTTATTCTTGGCAGCTGTATCTCTGTGAATCTGGCCATAGTCAGGGTTTCTAAGGCCTTGCTTCTGGAAAACATGGCAAGAGTTCAATCTAAAATGTTGGGTACAGGGGCACAATGCTGAATGCATGGTTCAGGTGTGATCTAAGGTAGAGGAAAACCATGAGTTCCCAACCTAGATCCCTCAACACACGGGGTCATTCAGGTGACATCGTAACTTCTTTGGCCCTAGCTTGCAGACTGTCTTTAGTTCATGCGAGACTCTAGGAGAACATGTCTCAAATAGGACTGGAATGTCCTAGGAGGCAGGTACAAGTTTTTTGTCCCTCTTAGTTGCAACCTGAGTGGTGTTCTAAAGTATAGGTGATAGATGAGTATGTCTTCACTGACAATTAAGAGGCGTGTTGTCAAGCATTCTTCCCATGCAACAGAGGGCAGATTTTCTGCCTGAAGCCACGTACTTCTTCTCAGCAACCTAATATTCTCAAGAAATATTATATCTTTTCTTCACACCCATAGGAGCTGCCTTGTTTAGGAATGTCTTTGGTTGCAAGTAGCAGAAAACTTGCCTTATAGCAGCTTAAAACAAATACAGATGTTATTTTTCTCACATAACAAGATTTTGGATCTAGATGGCAGCTGGCATATATTCAAGAGCTCAATGACATCAGGGCTAGCATCTCTAAAATTGTCCTACTTTTCCCCTCCTGCTTGTCTCTTTCATGGTCACATCAGCAGATCAGTGAATGAATGAAGAGCAGAAAAATATTGCATGATTTCACTTATGTGTGGACTCTACATACCATGTTTCCCCGAAAATAAGACCTAGCCAGACAATCAGCTCTAATGCGTCTTTTGGAGCAAAAATTAACATAAGACCCAGTATTATATATTATATTAATTACATTACATTTCATATTATATTAAAATGGGTCTTATGGTAAAATAAGACTTATATAAATTTTTGCTCCAAAAGACACATTATTGCTGATTGTCTGGCTAGGTCTTATTTTCAGGGAAACACAGTAGAAGTAGAATTGGACAGTGGTTACCAGAGACTGGGAAGGGGTGGAAATGAGGAGATACTGGTCAAAGGGTACAAAGTGGCAGTTACATAGGATGAAAAGTCTAGAGATTTAATATTCAGTATGGGGACTATAGTTAATAATACTGTATTGTAGACTGGAAATTTGCTAAGAGAGATTTCAAGTGCTCTGACCACAAAAAAAAATTATGGTAACTATGTGGGGAGCTGGACATATTAATTATTTTGACCACAGTAATCACTTCACTATATATATCAAAATATCATGTTGTACACCTTAAATAGATACAATTTTGTTTTTTAAAATGGCTGGTGCACCTTTGGGCATTATAAGCACGTTCAATGTAAGAAAGGGGAGGAGGGCATTGTCCTTTGTGACATTCCTGTTTATCAGGATAGCAGCTCCATCGGGAACCCTATCAGATCTCTGTGTGTGTCCCACTCATCAAACCTGTCACACAGCTATATCTGGCATGAAGAGAGCCTAGGGAGGTGAGAATTTAGCTAGACACCCTGCCAGCCTGAGCGAAATCAGGATTCTGTCAACTACAAAGAGGGAATAGTTACTGGGGCAGCAACTAATAGTGTCTGTCACACCCTGTGCATAGCCCTGATCAAATTGCATTGAAATGTTCTGTCTCTGTCTCCCCTCCCATCAAAATTAATGGCGCTTGGCAGACAGAGCATCCAGTCAGTCATCCTTGTACTCCTAGTACATGGCACATTGCCTGGCACAAAATACTTCATAAACATAACTCAAGCTCAAGAAAAAATTGGCTGAACCAAACTCCAAATAATAGAGAGGCAAAAGAATTGCATTTAGATTCATTTTTGCATGCACTTCTCTCTCTCTCGATGACAGGAGCTATTGATGCAGGAGAAACATCAGTTATCCAAGTGACGGGCACTGAGAGGAATGAGTATATGATGCCAGTTGGGATGCACACAGTTCTAAGACAAACCCAATAGGTAGGTAATAACAAGCCACTGCTATGAAAAATTTGATGCTCTCTATATACTACCATGAATCCTAATATTTTTACAAGGTAAGTATTATTTGCCTCACTTTAGAGAGGCTAGGAAATTGGAGCAAGGTCTTAGAGCTACAAATAAATGGTGGGAGTATGAGCCCAAGTGGGTCTCTTTCTCCACTGTCCACCCTGCCTCCTGCATGAAGGTGTCCAGCACCCTCATTTTACTCAAGGGAAACTTGGAAATCACAGGGAGACTCCAACTAGGTATCAGACTTCCTGTCTCCAAAGGCTCCCTTCCAGCCTTACTCTCTGCCTCCCTCACCACTTCACTAAGCAGAGAGAGAGTGGCCTGTGCTGTTGAAGAGAAAGTGGTATTGCTGGGCAAGAGGTAAGGCTTATGGACAGCTGGCTTTCTTCTCAAGATCCATAACAAAAATAAACCTACAGAGAAGGAGATGGAGCCAGAATAAGGCAGGTCTCTAATCCTCTAAACCTCCCCTCCCCACCCCACCCACCCACCATGCAGCAGAAGGGCCCAAATCTAGACCTACATGTAGGAGCAGAAATTTCTTCTGTTGACTCTTCTTTCAAGCAGCATTCTGATGCCATTGGGCTGAACACGGAGACTAGCCGAGGCATGTGTTATGTGGCTTTGGACCACTACATGAAGCATGTTATGAATTTGTGTAAAGTCAGTTGAAAAATTACAAACAAGGATGAAATGGCTGCATTTTGGTTTATGGCTTCAGGATGCCCACAATGGTCTACAAGGGATTGCAGTCCCCTGGCCACTGCCTCTCTGACTGATTAATGGAGTTCTGTGTCAACAGCTTAGAAACAGGTATGCCTCAGGAGGGAAATGTGGTATTTCAGCCCTGACTTACCTAAAAGCCAATATCACACAGCCTATAGTCTGTGGATGTGTCCAAATGGTATCAGTTGCATTGCTCATGGCAAATACAACACAGATGAGATTCTTCATCAAGAAATCAGAACCTAATTCAATAAAAATGACTCGTGCAGTTCAAAAACAGTCTTCTTTGAAGATTTCACGATGCCCAAGGGCTGCAAATCAAGCCCATCCAAGTAGTGTTCATGGCATGTGACGCTCCGAAATGCTCACTTCTGAGAAAATGGACAAAATAAGGGTGGAGTTGGATGTAGTGGAAAAACCTCAGATAAGTCACAGCAAACCCAAACTGGCTTTTAAGGATCTTGAGCTCCCCAGCAAGATATACACTGAGGTCTTATAATCCTTTGGATGGACAAGGGAATTCTCCTTTATACTGAAAAAACTATTGTGAGCTATTAGGCACAAATAGAGACTATACGTTTTGGCCGGGAACACTCATCTGGGATTTAAAGCCAGAATTATAAACTCAAAATGAGAGAAAAGATGAACTGGGGTGGTCAGAAATAGAATCATTTTATTCCCCCTATTTTTGCCAAAATAACAATTATACATTTCAACAGTGATTTTTCTTTATTTTATTTTTTAAAAAATTTTTATTGATACCAAATGGATTACGCAGGAACTTTTCATTCTGGCTTACTGAGAACAAGTATAACAATTGTTCAAGTAAGAGTACAGTTTACAATTGGATAAACACTGGGAAAGAATCAAAGAAAACCCTGTTGCACTGGCCTGAGAGTCTCTCATGTGCTAAGTGTCACTCGCAGTCCAGGGCCGTCAGCCCAAGTCCACATGGGCAGACATTCCCTGGGGTTGTGCCCAGGGCCTCCAGGACAATGGCATCTTGTCACGATTCCCCTACTTTGTTGTGGTCTGCAAATGTCTCTCAACCAATTCTAAACCAGAGGTAAATTATGAAGTGGCCCATATGGGGAAAGAAGTGGTTACCCCAATATTCACTTGTCAGAATCTCTGCAGTCTAGAGCGCTTGGCTATGGCCAGGGAATAGCAGGGCAGTGGGCTGGGGCTGGAAGGCCCTCCCTTGAGCTCTGTCACTGGTTGCAAGTTATAGAATCAACATCTCACAGAAGAAGCTGGTTTGGGGTTTCAGCATCTACCCCTGCAAGGGCTACCAAGGAATGCATTATTATTCCAGAAAACATGGTGGGCAGTGGGAATAGAGGACAGATGCTGACCAGAAAGGCCTGTAGGTGGAGAACCTCCAGCCTACCCCTTGGGAGACAATCTCAGGCCCCATGAAACCATTACAGATGCAGTGACAGAAAATGTGGCGCTGCAGAAACCACACAGGATCTATGGAAAAAAAGGCACTTTTAAATTTCTTTTGTACTTTTGGATAGAAAAGTGTTCGCTATTGCAATCACTAAGTGAGGACACCAGGAAGAATAACTGGAGACAATTTTGGGTCAATACATGTAACAGAAGAACATTCTTATTTGTAGTAAACTTATTTTCCTTCTCCATTTGTTGTTTTCAAATTAACGGCTAAATTTTCCTGTCTCCTAAACATGAGCGGAGATAGATAAGAGAAACAATTGACAATTATAATGAAGTATAACTGTTATATACTTCCATATAGCAAAACCTATCATAAATGAAAGGATAAAGGCATATTAAATATAATGAAAAAAGTATAACTTATGACTTTCATATGGCACACTCTATACTCTATATCTACTCTTCTGCGCACTAACATCCCAGATCTGTGTCCCTCCCTCTGAGACTGCTACTCCCTGGTCCAATACAATCAAAGGAACTAAAGGTTTAGAAATGTAAATAGAAATTTCTCATGTAGTTGAAAGCTGGTTAAAGGAAAACTGTGATACGTTCTTCTCATGTCAGATTTCTCTTCCCTAACTCAAAATTACAGCAAAGGGAATGCACTTTGGGAAACAACTCACACTTCTAAAACTCCTACAGCATACAAAGAGATGTGCCTATGTGATCTCATTGAAACAGTGTCATTCCACTCTCTGAACAGTTACTAAAATGAGAAAATGTGTATGTAAAACAGAAGATAGCTTGTTCTTGAATAGGACTCTTCTTTATTGACAGGTCAGCAAAAGCATGGCTGGGGGTTCTAGGCCTGGGGTCCCAGACGTAGACCCTGTGACAGGATTCACTCTCAAGTGAGGAAGCTAGACAGGGAAGAGGAAGCAGCCAAGCAAAGGTTGGATTTCAGGCAAAACCAGGCTTCAGCTTGGTCCCTTAAGGCAAGTGCTGAAACATAAACTGCACTTCAGAGTTTGTCCCAACGAGAGGCATGGGGGCTGGGTTGTCTTATTACTGCACATGCATTCACTGGCCAAAGGTTCAGGGGGAATGGAAGGGTCAGGGAGCGTACATCCTGGGCACTGCCAACTGTCTGCACATGTGGGGCTCCAGTAGAGAGTCACAAGTGATGATTGTTGGAAGAGAGCCAAACACAGAAGAGGGAGGGTTACAGACATAAACAGCAGAAGGGATTCCAGAGGGTCTGAGCTGAGTAATGACACAATCCATGGGTTTAACTCTATGGACAAGACTTTGAAAAACCAAATATTAAGGCTGAGTTCAAAGCCCCATGCCAAAACTATTGAAATGTACACAAAAAGTATGTCCTAGTGTACAAGTGAAGCGTGGTAGGAGGAGAAAGACCAGGACCCCAAGTGAAGCCTTCCTGTATGGATTTTTAAAGGTGGCTTACAACATGAAATTCTATTGAGCAAATCCCTGGGCTTGGGTAAGATCAGCACTAAATTAATTCTGTGACTGACTAGCCACAGACTTCAGGACTTTGGACAATTCATTTCACGTTGCTGAGTCACAAACTATATTTTTTAAATGGAGAGATGGGAAATAGGTTACGATAATAATTTATGTTTATTTGTACATTTCTATCAAGCTGGGTGCTAAGGGATTTACCTGCATGATTTCACTATGTGTTGGGAGTTATTTTCCCCATTTCAGAGGTCACACAGCTAGTGAAGGACAGAGCCATGGTTCAAAATCAAACACATTGGCTTCAAAAGCTGAGCATTGAACTGTTTCACTACTGCTTCTCAGAGAGAGTCCATGTCATTTCCAGCTCTGGGATTCTATTGTGTAACCTTATGCTCTAGGAGTTCACCAGGTGGCAGAGGTATGGAGAGTGGGACACAGAGTAAACCCAGACACTAGATGGAGTCCTATCCATACGCTGCACAACTTCTGGGGCACAGACACCACCTACATCCCTCATCCAGAAGTTTTCGTAACTGAGAAAGTGCGGGTGGTACATCCTGTGTCACTTCTGCATGATGTACTTGACTAATCTAATATGTTGGTACCTTAACTGCACGAATTCACTTAAAACATGATAACTGAGCCGTCATGGCCTAATGACCTTGCAAATGCTATTTTTTTGCTGAAAGGAAGGAGGGAGGGAGGGAGGGAGGGAGGGAGGGAGGGAGGGAGGGAGGGAGGGAAGGAAGGAAGGAAGGAAGGAAGGAAGGAAGGAAGGAAGGAAGGAAGGAAGGAAGGAAGGAAGGAAGGAAGGGAAGGAAGGCCTTTCTTTCCTATTGCATGTTATTCAGAAGTTGCTGGCTGGCTAAATAATTCTTACTATCTTTCAAATCCACAGTTGTCCCTAAGTTAGTGTGTTACCTCTCTCCAATAACAAGACTTCACACCAACTAACTATACATATCACCTAAAAAGCTGTGTCATGTATGATGGGTGGGGAGCGTTTTCACTTCGCACACCACACCAGGCAGGCAACTGGTCTGTTTTAAGCACCACCCAGGATTTTGACCCAGACTAAGGACCTGAAGAATAGCACAGCATTGGTTCTGTAGAAGGGCTACCAGAGAGAATTGACTTTATCGAAGGAGCTCAAAACAAGGTGACATGAAGATTCCCTCCCCCACCTGTTGGTGCATCTCTCTACTACATAAATTGTCCAGTGATCATTACCTGTTTACATGAACACATTAATGTTTCCTCTTGAAAGTAAAGCTTGAAGGCAACAGCAATGGCTTAGGCCTCTCTGCGCCGCTGAGTCCCCACCCCAGGCCTGGTACACGAGGGCTCACTCACTACGAGGGAATGAGTGCGTGTGTATGAGCCATGCTGAGCACACTCTCCCATCTCCTTGAGTAGGAAGGGCTCAGTGTGAAGAATTAGTTGCACTGCTCCCTGAGGACTCACTAAGACTGCCCGACCTATCCTTGTGAAAAGAGGTGCTTTATCAGAAATCTTAAAACAAAATGTCAAGGCATGTGTATTACATTGGGTAGGACTAGAAATGTATATTTTTGGAGCCCAGGCTATCCTTATTCAAACAGACTAAATGTTTATCTATCGGATGTCATTTTCAGATTCCATGTACCCTCCTATAAATTCTTCCCCATCCACTCATTTGTCTCAAATGCACTCTCAGAGTTTGATTTCTTTAGTGCAGGGTTCAGGTTAAAATGTAAATCCCTGTGGAATAGGTAACACTCTGATTGTACTTAGCAATCATTCACACTTTAGTATGAATAAAAGCTTCCAGAGCAGAATATTTATTAAAAGGCACTGAGGAAGTGAAGGGATTTAAAAAAAAAGAGAAATACACAGAGCTTTTCTGAAGGTACATGCCCCCTCTTCACTGACTTGTGTTGGGCTGGCCTTGACTCAAACACTGCAACCTTCAACGGTTCAATGAACCTTCAACCTTTCAATGAACACAACAACATCTAGGCCTGCTCAGTCTGGGGAATCACTGAATATCATTAGATACAGAAGAATGACTTGGCAAACCATAACCGCAGAGAGAGCAGACCAAAGACGCATGGCCTGCTCATAAGTCCACAAGTCCTCAGCTGTGAGTCATGGAGGGAGTAAGTCACAAACCTTAGCAAGTTATGTAATGATCTGGAGTCTGAGAATGGTGTCATGGGCGTTTGCCACTAATTAGCTGTGTAACAGTAAGGCTTTCGTTTCTGTAAATGTTCAAAAAAAAAAAAAAGAGGCAAGAGATGTTGAGATATTGAGTAATCAAATAAAAGTGGGAAATTCTGCATTAAAACAAAATTAATTTTTTTCGTTTTAAGGCTCCTCAGGGACTATATATGTTAGGATGCACTATGAACCTACAGGAATAGAAATAGAGTTCCATGTTTCTGAAACTTATTTGATCTTGGAATCGTATTATCAAATATCATTTCTCAGAACTAGAATTCTACTGGAATTGCTAAGACTAAAAGACACCCACAGCCCTTCCAAACAGTAATATTTTGAAATTTTATTCTTCTATGAGTCTTTTTTCCTTTCCTCTAATCCTAGTAAGGACCTTCACTTAAGACTCTACACATCCAAACTCTGAAAATTTCAAAATCCCAACTAATTGTTCGTTATTATAACACAGGGACAGGGCCTGGGGGAGATGGACCATATCCTTCTGTCCTCACACTTTCTCTCAAGAAACCCTCAGATCATGGAGAACAGACAATTTCCACTAGAAAATCTCTGAGCATTTTGACCTTTGAGCTTGTTTTCAACATATATACATATGCTTGATGACACACTTAGAAGATACATTCTAGGATTCTGGCACCATTTTGTTTAAGAAAATAACAAAATCCTTTGTTTTGAGTTAAGGGTGTTGTAACTAATTAAGGGGGAAATTAGCTGCCAGGTTACATGAACAGATGAGGCCTGATTCCACTGACATCTTTGCATCCACAAGAAACGAGCTGATGGTCTGCTGCCTGTGTGGTGTTCGGCTCAACCTCTGCCGACTGGGACTCATTAGCCCAGGGTTACAAATATGTACCCAATGCTTTTTCCAGATATTCCACCGCAAACTGAGTACCACTGTGTCCATCCCCTGCCTGGAAGGCCTGGGTCTGAGCCACTCGAGATGTTCTCTCCAGCTCCGCCTGGAGCATGGGATTTTCATTAGATGGAGTTCCTCACATCCAAACAAGTGCTGCTGCAGTACAAATGTTCCTCCTTCCTTCGTGGAGAGGTAGAAAGGGAGATAAATATGCTAATCAACTGCTACTTCTTAATTTCTTAATTTTAGTGTCTAACAGACAACTTCTTGGTATACTCTTATTTTGCCTAAGGTTAAGTCAACCGTGTAGTCCAAGTGGCTTTGGGAATTGAAGAAATATTGTAAAAGCTTGTTCTCTTAATGGGAGTCGGTCATGTCCTGTGATTTGGGAGGCTTAAAAGCAGCAACACGAACCACGAACCAGAAGAGCCCCAGAACTGCTGGTGTCCTACGGGGCCCAGGATTATGGGAGGTCAGTGCAGACACTGGAGGCATAAATGAACACAAAAAGCCACAGGCACCCCAAGAGCACGGCCCAAATGTCACTGCTCTGGAACAAGGCTATGGGCATGCTCGAAGCCGAGTTGGGCAAGGGAGACCCACACCGCGTGGGACGCCCTCCCTGGCTCTCCCCACTTGTTAGGTCACAGAGTAATAGCAAATTCACTGTCCCTAGAGGATGATGTTAAAATCTCCAAGCATTCCTTACCTCACACTTACCAACCAGATTAAACTGTCCACTTGAAAGAACTGAGAAAATGAGACCATGTCTAGGGAACATGATTGTGGGGAGTGAGCTGGGGCCTTAACAGGACTTGGGTGACAGAGAATGGCAGAGACTACACACAAGGGCTTCCCTAGGACACTCACATTCTGCAGGACATGACCAACCAGAGTGAGAGAGGAGGACTCAGAAGTATGTTAAGGAAGAATTCCTAAAGGGAGCTCCAAAAAGGAATGTGGCCCGCCAGCTTCACAAACTATTGGTAAGAGCTCCCCAGAGAAATATGTACGCTCTCCCAGCAAGCCCTGCCCAGGCCCCCAAATAGGCTTTCACGAGAATTTTTCTAGTCAAACAAGAAGTTATCCACACCATCAAAATAAGAAAAAAAAAGAAAGGAAACAATGAACCTCAATCACTTTAGCTATGTAGTTATTCCATGTTCCCTAGAGGCAAGATTGGTGAGATTTTAGAGTGACCCAAAATTACTTTTTTTTTTTTTCCTCAGCAACCACACACCAGAGCTTAAGCCAATTCAACTCAAGGACAAATTCATGCCCCAGGGATGGTGATTTAGCTGGTCCCCAAAAGAGAGAGGGAGGGTACTAAATAGGACTAACCTCCAGAATGTGGCTGTTAACAGAGAGGTGACAATTAAAAGTAACAATGCATGTTTGGGATATGTCATTGCAAAGAAATTAATCAAAAGGGTACATACTCTGAGGACCCAGAAACTTCTCCTAGTAAACTTGTTGAGAGGAAGGAAAATAAACAACTGAGCTGAGTAGCCTTGTTTTCCTCTAGCTACTTTACCAAATATCACCCACTCATCCTCAGTAGTGGGAACGCCAAACCTCGGCGCTTCTGTAGTTTCGCCACAGACATTTTTCTTGAGATGCCAAGAGTACAGAAAACCAACTGAAGGTTTTCTTTTTTTTAGAAAGCCTAGAACTCCCTTCACAGAAAATTTCTATGGACAAACAAGGTTAAAGTAGGCTTGAAATAGGTGTAAAAAAAAGAAAGAATCAGACTTCCCTACATCCAGGATATTCAGCCTGAACAGCAGTTCCATTTCAATAAATACATACGTAAAATAAATCAAAAGTCTTACTGGTCTGACACATACCTTGGCGGAACCCAAATGTATGACCTTAGGGAAAAACCCAAGGCCTACTTAATTAAGTCTCATGTAATGAACCACAGCATAGCTGATCGCTGAGGCACCCTCAGAACTGCATATTTATATTCCTGTCTGCTAGTAGAATAGGTGGCTGGGCAAGGATTGTTTTGCTTTATCCGAGTGGAATGCATTTCTCTAGGAGCACAGCGTATCTCAGACCTGGGTCTGGACGGAACCCAAGGAATGTGAGATCAGAGAGTGGTTGAACTTACTAGATAATGGCCAACAGGCAACGAAGCTTTTGATTCTGTAAAATAAAGACTTGGACTAGATGAACTCTCCGAGTCTTCCAGCTTGAACATTCTGTGATTCTATGATTCCACCCCACATTCCATATTCATCGACAAACAAGGAAAATCTGATCTCGCCTGGTGGTTTTTGAAACCTCCTGATTCCATAAAGAACCAGGAAAATGTGGTCATACCAGACATATTTAATTTGTGTGTATTTCATCATGGCTGAGTCTTTCCCAAATGCTAAACTGGGGCTAGGGTTCAAGAGCATTTGGGGGGAAAAAAAATCACAGAAAGGTTCTGGCTATTGGGTTGGTGTTGTATTAACCTATGGGAAAGCAGTATAGATTCTGCGACAGTCTTAACAGGTGACTACAATTCTGAGGGCTACAATCACATCCACACGGGAAAACTCTGCTGAGAGAGAAGTTCTTGAGGGAAAACCTTGGTCAGTCTGGAAGTTTCATCTAGCTATTATCAGTGATATTTTTCGCTAAGCTAAGCATATGTTAAGAAAATGTAAATGGCTTTGTTTTTCAAAAATAAAATGTATTTGGATAATAAAAACAAATAAGTTATACACCTACTTTTTTAAATTAAGGTTTAATTTATATCCAGAAAATCCACCCTTTCTTTGCAGTGTACAGTCCTTTGAGTTGACAAACACATATGATCACAATCACATGTAACTACCACCACTCTCAAGTTACACAACAGTTCCATCATCCAAAAAAGTTCTTCCACGCCTCGGTGTGGTCCATCCCTCCCTCTTTGCCCCGTCATTTGCAACCACTTATGTGTTCTTTCCTTATGGTTTTGCCTTTGAAAGAATGTCATGTACACAGAACTATATAGTGGTCAGCCTTTTGAGCCTGATTTCTTTCACTAGCACAATACAGCTGAGATTCATCCGTGTTGTTACATGTATCAACAGCTCCTTTTTTGTTGTTTTTATTGCTGTGTTGTATTCCATTATATGATTAGATCACAGTAGAGAGCCGTTTAGATTGTTTTCAATTATTATAATATTTGTGCAGATGTAAGTTTTCATTTCTCTAAAGTACTTAGGGAGTGAGATTGTCAGATGTGTATGCTAAGTGTATGTTAACTTCCTAAGAAACTGCCGCACTGTTTTTCAAAGTGACTGAACCATTCGGCATTTCCACCAGCAATGTACTAGAGTTCAAGTTTCTCTACATCCTTGCTCACACTTGGTATGACCAGTTTTCTCTTTAAGCATTTCTAATAAATATGCAGTGATAGCAAATGTGGTTTTAATTTGCCATTTCCCTAATGACCGAGATCTTGAGCATCATTTCATATGCTTATTTGCCATGCATATATTTCTTTGGTGAAGTGGCTGTTCAGATCTTTTGGTCATTTTTTTAATTGGGTTGCTGATTTTCTAATTGCCCTCTCAGTGTTCTTTTATGTTCTGAATATAAGTACTTTATCAGATATGTGATTTGAAAGTATTTCCTCTCACCTCGTCTTTTCATTCTCCTGAATTTTGAAGAGCTACAGACCTACTTTTGAAGCCCACAATTTAGGATTGATAGATAATGGGGAGATGGTGACAGCCCATACCTCTTATTTGATCTCAATCTTTTTTGTAGAGAATGTTCTCCAGAATGAATACTGTGCTAACACTAACAAGAGGGAATTGTAAACCTCCAATACTTGAATAAATTTTAATAGAATATCTTATTCTCTAAATAAAAACATATAATTCTGTCAGAGGGAATCTCATCTTCTGTGGCCAAGATAAATGCAAACGTCAGGTGAGTCAGGTAGGAAATGGGAAGATTAGTAGGGGAGCTAGAAGATTACAGACTCATCAAATTTAGTTCCAAAACAGAGTGGGAGATAAAAATGGCAGACACCAAAGGACGGTGAACTACACGTCAGTGCTAACAAGACTATAGAATAGGAAAATATTGTGAGGACATAGTTAACATTTTCTACAAGGAGTTAGCATGGGTTTATTAACAGGTCACATCAGATTAACCTACTTTTCCTACTCTGACAGACCAAGAAAATGTAGTATATCCAGAACACATGATGTTGGCACTTTGCAAAGTCTGTCTAAGTAGCTTAGTTCATAACATGGGAAAATGGGGGTGAGAGGATCATTCAGTTAGTTACATCCGTAATTTTTGAAGAAATGCATGAAATAGGTATTTATCCACAGATCAGTAGCAACATAGAGAAAGGTTGCCTTGATTCCTTCATACCCCAAATTTTATCAATTCATATAAAAATATGGGAGATAGAGATGCTAAATTTGCAGAAAGCTGGAAATGATTTTAAAGTAATAAATGATTATGAAAGATTTAGGACCCAATAAAAACTAAAAACATCTTTCCAAGTCACAATGAATATAATAAGATGAGTTTTACAGGAGACAAATTTAAAGTCCTGCAATGAAGTCCAAAGAACCTTTTGAGTTCTGAGTATTAAGGGATACAGGGCTCAGCACAAAAAGGTGAGAAGATGACATATGGTTTAAGTCAACAGTAAGCCTCATGTGAGTCAACAATGAAGTATAAGGTCCACAATTCCTAACATTCAATCTTGTGATATATTGATGAAACTTTATCATTTTAAAATGAGGAAGGATGATAGTACTATTTGGGCACACCTAGAATGTATGTCCAGTTATCTCCAGGAAGGCTATAAACTGGAGCATGTTTTGAGAGCAGTAATCAGCCATGTAATGTAAGCAACAGCCAACAAAATGGGAAAGGACAGACCTGTGAGGGAAGAAAAGATGAGCCTACACAGTAGTTGCTGACAAAAAAATAGCGAGAGGTTTAAATGTGATTGAGTTACTAGTGGTCTAGGTCAAGGTAATTCCAAAGGGGTTATAACTCCAAGTTAACTCCAGAACTAAGACCAAGGGGAGAAAAGTCCCTGGAGGAAAAAATTTCAAACAGCTGCTCAAATATAAATTGCATTGCTTTGGAAGGTAGTAATTTTAGCAGGAGTTCAAGAATAAGCCAGATTACCTCTTGGAGAGGATGGATATAAAGGAAACTTTAAAATGCAAATAAGCAGATAAATAAAAAAGCCATGAAGGTCTTATCCAACCTAATAAGTATGTGTTTCAATGATCACATGGTACTTTTTGAACTATTGTTTTTCTGAAACTTGGGGGGAAAAAAGGAAAATTAACAAATATGTGGAAAGAAACGGAACCCACAGCTCCAAAAGAATATTTGGAATGAATTTGGAAATGTTTCCAAGAAGTTGCATTTGGACAGTTTGGGTTGTTTTTGAATTTTGTGTCAAACAAAAAAATTAGATTTTAAGATTTTACGAGCTGTGGAGATATTAAATTTTTTACATTGTTTCTTCCACTTGACATTCATAAGAAATAATAAGCAACTGGAATAAAAGTAATAAATAAATACAATGTTAAATCAAGCAAGAATTTTTCATTAGCTATAGTGGGAGCCGTCTAGAGTTTTGGTGAAATTAAGGAAGAGAAAATAAACATGAGGAAGGGGATAAAAAAGAGTGGACTTTATAGCTGGGCTCAATATTGATCAAAATAGTAATAATTCTCCAGAATGATCAGTTGGGAATTAAGATGAGCAAAAATTGTCTTAAATGGTATAATACACTGCATATAACACACCATAATAAACTGAAATGAAAAAGGCAATTTTATAGGGATACAACAGAGCAACAAAAACATGCATGATAGGGAAACTGAAAACCATCAAAATCTTGTCAATACAATTAATCACATGCTTTTCTAAAAACTGATCTGCACTAAGTACTGACAGGAAGTCATCCCAGAATCAGACTGTTCTGGAATTATCAAGTTCAATTGGTTAAATGGCTAAACACAAACTATCAGTACAAAAGTTGAAAGGTTCACATGCTCTGGAGGTGGAAAACAACAATGCCAGACACAAAAAGAAGATAATAATAATTAAATAAATTTTGTCCAGACTTTATGATTCTTGGCAAAACAATCAACACCATTTGGCACAATAACAGGTGTGATATACAACACATACATATATGCACACACATAAGAGGTGTGATCAAACAACACAGTGAATGTTTAAAGAAGAAAAAATTATTACAGTAAAAGACACATTGTCATTAATCCTCCTCAAAATACTGCCCCTCACTTTGAAAACACTTATCCCATCGTTCTTGCCACTTCCTGAGGCAGTTCTGGAAGTCCTCTTTTTTGAGTGTCTTTAGTTGTGCTGCCTCAGTGTCCTGAATCATTTTGACTTTGGGGAAGAGCCAGAAGTCACATGGTGCCAGGTCCAGTGAATGAGGTGAAGAAGACACAGTGTAATGTTTTTGACAGAAATTGTTCTATACCAGAAGCAATGTATGATACGGAGCATTGTCATGATGGAGGATGATTTACAGCACACTTTAAAACACACCTTCTCTCAACCATAGCTCACACCTGACTGAATGCACTGAACAAGTTGAAACTTGTCACAAACTGTTATGTACAAAGGTTCAACCCACCACCTCCCATATTGGAAGCTCCCTGCCTTTCTGTTGGATGGCACCTGGCAACAGCATTCACCGTATTTTGTGATCACAACAGAAAGCCTCCGTGTCACACATTGCTTCTGATATACAGAAATTTCTGTCAAATAAAAACATTGCGGTGTGTCCTCATCCACCTTATTCATCAGATCTGGCACCGTGCAACCTCTGGCTCCTCCCCAAAGTCAAAATGATTCAGGACATGGAGGCCACCACCACAGTGCAACTGAAGATACTCACGAAAGAGGACTTCCAGAACTGCTTCAGAAAAGTGATAAGATTGATGGGATAAATGTGTTCAAAGTGAGGGGGAGTATTCTGAGTGGGCTTAATGGCAATGTGTCTTTTACTGTAATACATTTTTTATATAAAAATTCATCGTATTTTTTTATCACACCTTGTACATACATATATATTACATATATGTGTGTATATGCGTATTTAAAAAAAAATTTTCTGCCATTCTCTTTTCCTTTATCCTCATAACTTAAGCCTATGCTGGAAATAAAAATGTAATACTTGCACATATACATGTAGGTCTCAAGTAATAAGATTCATTAATGACTTTCTGAAGTATAAATAATACCATGACTAGGATTTTATAGTCGTATGAGCTCTGTCTTTACAGCTCAACTAAATCTCCTAAAATTCTTTAGGGTGAATATATTTTTGAGGTTGTAATCAGGGTTAGTCTTACACCCAGGCAAAAGAGTGGTTGCTACAGTGACATTTCTTTGAGAGATTTGGAAGGACATTTGATAAAAATACATACAGTTGATCCTTGAACGACATGGGTTTGAACTGCTCCGGTCCATTTATATGCAGATTTTTTTCAGTAAATACACAGTTGACCTTTCGTATTCCCAGGTGTTACATCCATGAATCTAAGCAACAGTGGATCAAAACAGTATTTTTGTTCCATGGTTGGGAATCCACAGATGCAGAGAAACAACTGTATGCATTGTTCTATGCCATTTTATATAAAAGAATTGAGCATCTGCAAATTTTGGTATCCATGGTGGAGGGGGCAGAGGTTGGTTCGTAGACCCTAGCTTTCAAAATGATCATTCTCAAATCACCTAACAGAATTCAACATGATGGAACGGATTTTACCTTTGGATGAGCAAAATAAAAATTTTAAAAGCCATTAAAATGGCTTGATTTCCTCATTTCAGCTTGTCTTAAGGAGAATACTAAAGAATCTCCCTCCTGAAATGAAAAAACCATTTGTTTTTTTAAGAAGATTCCCCCCAAATTGCACATTTATTAAAGTACCTGCTATGCTCTAGAAGTGACTCCATGTGGCTTTGTATAAGAGATTCTCACAAATACTACCTTCTCCATGAAACCTTCTCTGATTCCCCAATCCTGCACCCCAATCATCACTTGTTACACTCCTCTAGGGCTGTATAAGCCCTTCTCTTAGCACTACTTTCACTCTAATGAATCATTCAAATTCATCACCCCAGTTAGATATCAAACTCTTTCACAGTCCCAGAATCTAGTCCAATACTTGGCACAATGATGGGTGTACTGACACTCTGACACATGAATGAGCAAATATCAAAATATTTGTTACATTATAAGTGCATGCATGTTCCTTGACTATCTCCTTAGATTATGAGCTCCCGGGCAAATACATTTAATGATAGGACAAGGCTTTCCAGCAGTGATACTTTCTTCAAAGTATCTCATTTGGGCTATGTAGAATTATTTCCCCCATATTACTTAGGAAACTTAAAATCTGTTACCTAATCTTTAATAAATACTAGGCGGTGATCCTTCCCCACCAGGAAGACAGATTAGATGACTTGTTTGGAATTTTCCTTCTTCACAGAACCATTTCAGAAGCATTAACAAGTAACTATTACACTAACTGGCAATTCAGGCAGCAGTTATAATGTCTTCTTTGTCATCACAGCCTTCATTTCACTTTTGTGAAAATATCGATGTGTTTGGGGAGGTCCCAGGGAAATGAACCAAACCTACTTAGTCAGCCCATAACTCAATCCTCCTTTCTTTGGAGTCCACATCCTCTTAGTCTGTAGACCAACACAGAAACCATTTCCCTCCTGCAAAGGAGCCTGCTCTTGCCAAGCCAAACTGTAGGCACAAAAGCAAATGGAGCGGGCACCCTGGCTCTGCCTCCAGGCCCTACCTTTGATTGGCAATAGGCGTTTTCTCCCTCCTTCCTGCGCCTTCCACAGGATGCTCACTGACCTCCCATAGAAGTTCCAAGTTCTTTGACAAGTGTTCACGGAGGCCAGTTGGATTTCTCTTGAAGGGTTTAAATTTCTCCACCCTACCGCCTAGTCATAAAGAAATTCAGAAGTTATGAAAGTTCTGGAATCAATGGCTTCTTTTTTGTAAGAGAGAATATCTTACTATGCAACCACTGACCAAAACAGCATAAACTTTAAGTGCCAGTGCATGTCAGTGTTCACTTTGGGACAGTTCTGGATATTTTAAGTACTTGTAGTACGGCTGAAATGTATATGCAATAACCCAGATATAGCCTACATCTTTTGCCATTATCTGTAACTTATTTTTCTCTAGAACTCCTATTAAGGCAGGGCTGGGTGGGTAGAAAGCCCTTCTCTTCCACATTAAAATGATTTCCTTTGAGTTAATTTAGTCAACTGTAAGTTTCTCACTTCTTTAGCCCCCCTCCCCTTCCCCTGTTCCACCTTCTAGGTACAGGAGAGGCTTACCTACCCTTTTCTTGCTGTTTTCTTCCCTCTCTAGCACAATAGTGGTTATCTGGTCTTGCCCCTAGGAATCATTCCATGATATTGATTGAGATGAAACTATTCCCTGGCCTGGCACTCATTTAACAACTTCTGCAATTCTTTGTCCTGATTTAGTGCTTAGGTGTCTCCTCCCCAGGGCATACAGAAGTATTTAGATCCCCTAAAGGCCACTAGGTTATCAGTACATCAGGTGCAGCCTATCTGCCTTGACAAAGAACATTTCAAAGGACTTATCTTGTTGGCACCATAATGCTTCAACACATGCAGACAAAAGACAATTTTCTATGGGGCTGGCTTCAAAATTCCTTGCCTGAAAAGTAAGGAGCAGGCCTCCTTCTACTTGGAGTTTCCCAAAACTATCTGAGTGTTTCTGCTTCTCACTTCCACTTCTTAGGGTTTTTCTCTAAGAGAGGAAAATTAAGACAATAACATTTGACTTCTTGTGTCTCTTCCTCCTTCCTTCCTATACCCACGGGTAAACAAAACAAACAAAAAATCGCAGAAAAATAAAAGTTTAAGTACCACAATAGGAACTTTCCTTCCAGTAAACTACAACATTTCTATACAATGACTTTTATAATAAAACTCTATGAAGCAAGTGTGCCATGCTTGATTTTTGATATTTATAGTGGGAGAAAGTTGGAAATTTAATAAATCCTTTTCTTTCTCAAGAAAACTAGATTTAAAAACCATTCTATTACTATGGACTCAAAAAGTCATCTTTGAGACTCATTCCCAGGGCAAAATAACCTTTATGGCTTAGTCTTAATGACAGGAAGCCTTCAGGAAAAGATGACTTAGGAAAAAATGAAAGACACAACTGCTACATATTTTCAAAATATTGATACACTTTTAGATGTCTTCCTGATAATATGAGAAACAATGAAAGTTTTATATGAAACAACACCTTAATTTTCTATAATGTGGTCTACTCTAGAGAGTTGATGAAGAGAAATGAAATAAAGAAAGGCTTGACAAATTCTAAATAAATATAATTACACTAAAAACATTTGGATGTGCAATTTAAGAAACAAACCAAGTGACGTATGTAGGGCCTGCTATATGCCAGGCACTGAAGATAAAGAAATGAATAAATTCATAATCATAGTCAGTTATTCTTTTTTTACCTATCTCATACAAACACACACACACACACACACACACACACACACACACACACACATTCATAGATATAGCTATACCTATATGCTATGCTAACAGTAAGGCAAAGATATTATCTTGCTTTTTAAAAAAATCTTATGACAAACATTGTGACAAGAAGAGAAAGTATTTATAACTTATATATACAATGAAATTGAGATCCAATAAGTTTAGGTAACCTGCCCAAAGTCACCCAACTTATAAATAATTTGAAATTTAAACCCAACTCCAATCAGCACTGAGTCTGCTACTCTTCCACTGCACCACTTTGCATCTCCATGTTACCAGAATCTTTCCAAGGAACGGAGATGCTTTCTTCCAAGGGGCTACAAATATGCAGTTCAGAATTTCTAAATAGGTAAGCTGGTGCCCAAGTAGTTAGAAAATTTAAACAGACAAAGCTAAACACCCTATTCATGTATATTCTGTGTACTGCAGCCTGCCAGTTTTGACACTTGGTCCCCAGTACTTTTTGTTATATATACTAACAGAACTTCTGTGTTTTAGCTGGGTGCCTTCCCTCCCCATCCCCCTCTTCTGCAGCAGATATGTGAAAGTGGAAGCAAGCTATCAAGGACCATCTAGACAAGGACAAGCCTTAGGGATGGTGAGGCAATAAGATAGAAGGGTCCTAGAACCCTGACTCTGTGGAACCAACCTACCAGTCTGGACTGCTTAAGCCTAGACTATTAATAGACTGAGAAATAAACTTTAATCTTATTTAAGCCACTTTTATTGTTGGTATCTCTTAGACCCAGCTGAACCTACACTTTACCTTTGCTTATCTTTCCAAATCTCTTTTTAGCATATGTTTGTATTTGAAAATCACTGACAGTTTTCCATTGTCTACAGAATGAAATACAAACCTGGAATTCAAGAGCTTTCACAATGGCCTCCATCTATCTTCCCCTCATTATTTCCACTATTTCTTTTCACTCCAAGCAAACTAATGGATTCATTGCTTCTTGAACATTCTTCTACTATCCCTCCTCTCCGAAGATTCTCTTCAATGAACTTTAATTTCTAAAACCTATTTTATTCTTTCAATTTTCTGTTTACAAGCCACCTTTGAATCCATAGTATCCTATGCTCAGAAAATGTTTAATAAAGATTCTTTTGTTGAAACAGAGATAGCACATGAGGAGATGAGAGGGAAGAGGGAGAGAAGGAGGATATAAGAAGAAAGAGTAAGAAAAGGCAAAAAAAAAATTGGAAATGGGTAACTATTGTGTTTTAATGTTGATAATGATGGAGAACTATAGGTGATAATATCACAAAAGAAACTGTAGGGAGAAGTTCCAAGATGGTGGATTGGAGAAATGCTATGCCTAGTGCCTCCAAGGATCACACCAAAATTACAAATAAACTATAGATCAATCAACCTCAAGTATCAGCTTAAGACTAGCTGAACAGAAACCCTATAACTAAGTATCTAAGGAAGAGGCCATAATGAGACTGGTAGGAGGAAAGGAGATGAAGAATACAATAATGAAAATGAGGACTACACTAGAAGGAATCAAGAGCAGATTAGATGAAGCAGAGGATCGAATCAGCAATTTAGAAGACAAGGTAGTAGAAAACACCCAATCAGAACAGCAAAAAGAAAAGAAGAATTGAAAAAAAAGTGAAGACAGTTTAAGGGACTTTTGGGACAACATCAAGTACAACAACATTCACATCATAGGAGTACCAGAAGGAGAAGAGAGGGAGCAAGGGATTGAGAACCTATTTGAAAAAATAATGACTAAAAACTTCCCTAATCTGGCAAAGGAAATAGACATACAAGTCCGGGAAGTGCAAAGAGTCCCAAACAAGAAGAACCAAACAGGCCCACACCAAGACATGTCACAATTAAAATGCAAAGAGAGAACCCTAAAAGCAGCAAGAAAAAGACAACTAGTTAATTAGAAGGGAGCTCCCATAAGACTATCAGCTGATTTCTCAACAGCAACTTTGCAGGCCAGAAGGGAGTTGCAGAAAATATTCAAAGTTATAAAAACAAGGGTCCACAACCAAGACTACTCTAGCCGGCAAGGCTATCATTTAAAATTGAAGGAGAGCTAAAGAGCTTCTGAGACAAGAAAAAGCTAAAGGAATTCATTACCACCAAGCCAGAATGACAAGAAATGTTAAAAGGACTTTGTTAAGTAGAAGAAAGGCAAAAACAAATGAAGATCAAAAATATGAATGATAAAATGGCAATGACTATGTACCTATCAATAATCATTTTAAGTATAAACAGGTTAAACGCTCCAATCAAAAGACGTAGGGTAGATGAATGGATAAGAAAACAAGACACATGCATATGCTGTCTAAAGAGACCCACCTCAGATCAAAAATACACATAGACTGAAAGTGAAGGGATAGAAAAAGATATTTCATGCAAATGGAAATGAAAAAGGAGCTGGAGTAGCAATACTTATATTGGACAAAATACTTTAGAATGAAGACTATAATAAGAGACAAAGAAGGACATTACCTAATAATAAGGGAGCAATCCAACAACAGGACATAACCCTAGTAAACACCTATGCACCCAATATAGGAGCACCTAAATATATAAAACAAATATTGACCAATATAAAGGCAGAGATCAACAGTAACACAATCATAGTAGAGGACTTTAACACCCCACTGACACAAATGGACAGATCAGCCAGATAGAAAATCAACATGGAAACAGTGGCCTGAAATGACACACTAGACCAGATAATTGATATTTTTAGTACATTTCAACCCAAAGCAGCAGAATATACATTATTTTCAAGTGCACATGGAACATTTTCCAAGACAGACCACATGTTAGACCACAAAACAAGTCTCAATAAGTTTAAGAAGATTGAAATCATATTAACTTCGTCTCTGATCACAATGGTATGAAACTAGAAATCAATTACAAGAAAAAAAACACCTGAAAAACACACAAACACAATTTGTGTGGCTGTGGGGCAAGGTCTGGAGAGACTCATCATTATCCCTGTGTGGACCCTGTCTCATGCATAGCCTACAGGAGGGAGCCATCTTTCACATGTTGAACCCTCCCCCAAAGAGTCAAATCTGAGACCACATTTGTTTGGTAAAATCCACACATGCATACCACCTTTCTTTTGCCATGTCTCCCCACCCTGCAAAGCTAATGCTGAATCTCCAAGGAGGCTGAATAACATGTTACTAAATAATTAATGGTCAACAATGAGGACAAGGAAGAAATCAAAAGATATTCTGAGACAAATAAAATGAAAACACAATTACCCAAAATCTTTGGGACACAGCAAAAGCAGTTCTAAGAGGGAAATTTATAGTAATGTAGTCTTATCTAAAGAAATAAGAAAAATCTCAAATAAACAGTCTAACTTCACCTAAGGGATCTGGACAAAGAAGAGCAATAAATAAATAAATAAGCCCAAAGTGAATACAAGGAAGGAACTAATAAAAATCAGAGTGGAAATAAATGAAATAGAGGCTGAAAAAAAAAAAAAAGAAAAAAAAAACAATACAGAAGATCAATGAAATCAAGAGCTGGTTCTTTGAAAAGATAAACAAAATTGACAAACCATTAACCAGACTTACTAAGTAAAAAAGACAGAGGACTCAAATAAATAAAATCAGAAAAGAAAGAGAAGTGACAACTGACACCACAGAAATACAAAAAATTAAAAAAAAAAAATACTAGGAGCAACTATACGCTAACAAATTGGACAATCTGGAAGAATTGGATAAACTTCTAGAAGCATACAATCTTCCATGGTTGAATCAAGAAAAATCAGAAAATCTGAACAGAGCAATAACAACTAATGATATTGAATAAGTAATCAATAAGCTCCAAACCAAAAAAAGTCCTGGACCAGATGCCTCACAGGTAAATTTTCCAAACATTCAAAAAAGAATTAACACCTATTCTTCTCAAACTATTCCAAAAAATTCAAGAGGATGGAAGTCTCCCAAGCTCATTTTATGAGGCCACCATTACCCTGATTCCAAAACCTTACAAAAAAAGAAAACTATAGGCAGATATCTCTGATGAACATAGATACAAAAATCCTCAACAAAATATTAAGAAACCAAATTCAGCAATACATTGTTCTTCCTTTATTTTACTAATGCTTATTATGCCCTCTGTCATGTTGCAGCCTAGCTGTTGTGCAAATAAAGTATTAGGAGATGACAAACCTAATTACCTAAGTGGGGCAAACAATCTCACTCCTGAACGCTAAACTGCTCAATCTCTGCTTGGGAAACTCAATGTAAATAAAAGAAAAGGAATGTCACTCCTTGTTCAAAACAATTAAGACCCTTAGGACACCCGGCCGGGGGGCAGCCACCTCAGGGAATCTAGGTCTATACATCTGCCTTTTCTCCTAGAGTCTCAAAACCAGCATTTCTCTTCAGAAACCAAACTGAAGATCACCCTTTAATTGTATATTAATTTATCAAATAAAATCACTAAACATTTTTTTTTTAAACCATACAGCACGATCAAGTGAGATTCACTCCTGGTATGCAAGGTTGGTTCAATATCCACAAATCAATTAATGGGATAAATCACAAAAACAAAATGAAAAATAAAAATCATATGGTTATATCAATAAATGCAGAAAATGCATTTGAAAAAATCCAGCATCCATTTATGATAAAAACTCTGAGCAAAGTGGGAACAAAGGACATATATCAATATAATGAAGGCCATGTACAACAAATCACAGCTAATATCATACTCAACGAGAAAAAGCTAAAAGCATTCTCCTTAAGATCAGAAATAAGACAAGAATCCTCACCATTACCACTTTTATTCAACGTAGTTTTGGAAGTCCTACCCACAGCAATCAGATGAGAAAAAGAAATAAAAGGCATCCAAATGGGAAAGGGCAAAGTAAAACTGTCATTACCTGCAGATAACATGATACTATAGAAGGAGACCCCTAAAGATTCCACAAAGAAAACTATTAGAATTGATCAATGAATTCAGTAAAGTATCAGCATATAAAATTAATATTCAGAACTCTGTTGCATCTTTATACACCAATAACAAACTATCAGAAAGAGACCTGTACTCAAAAAATTATAGGACAGTGAAGAGAGAAATTGAGGAAGATGCACATAAATGAAATGTGTGATCAAACAATATGGTGAATGTTTAAATAAAATAAATGTATTACAGTAAAAGACACATTGCCATTAATCCCCCTCAAAATACTCCCCCTCATTTCGAACACACTTATCCAATTGTTCCTGCCACTTTCTGAAGCAGTCTGGAAGTCCTCTTTTTGAGTTTCTTTAGTTGTACTGTAGTGGCTGCCTTGATGTCCTGAATCATTTTGACTTTGGGGAAGAGCCAGAAGTTTCAAGGTGCCAGATTCAGTGAATAAAATGGATGAGGACACACCATAATGTTTTTATTTGACAGAAATTGCTGTACTAGAAGCAATTCCTGTCGTAATCACAAAATACGGTGAATGCTCCTGCTGAATGCCATTCAATGGAAAGGCAGGGATCTTCAATACAGCAAGTGGCACATTGAACCTTAGTAACAGTGTGTGACAAGTTTTATTTGTTCAGTGCAGTCAGTCAAGTGTGAGCTACAGTTGAGAGTGGGTGTGTTTTAAAGTGTGCCATAAATCATCCTCCATCAGGACAATGCTCCGTGTCACACATCGCTTCTGGTATACAACAATTTCTGTCACATAAAAACATTGTGATGTGTGCTCATTCACCTTATTCATTGGATCTGGCACAGTGCGATTTCTGGCTCTTCCCCAAAGTCAAAATGATTCAGGACATCGAGGCAGCCACTACACTGCAACTAAAGACACTCACGAAAGAGAATTTCCAGAACTGCTTTAGAAAGTGGCAAGAATGATGGGATAAGTGTGTTCAAAGCAACAGGGAGTATTTTGAGGGGGATTAATGGCAATGCGTATTTTATTATAATAATTTTTTAAAATTTAAACATCCACCATTGTTTGATTACACCTTGTATTTCATAAATGGTGCTCAGAAAACTGGACAGATATGTGCAAAAAAATGAAACTGGGCCATTTTCTTATGCCACATAAAGAATAAACTCAAAATGGATTAAAGACTTAAATGTAAGGCCCTAAACCATAAAACTTCTAGAAGAATATATAGGAAGTAAACTCTCAGGCATTATCCTTAGTAGTATTTTTACTGATATATCTCCTCAGCAAGGAAAACAAAAGAAAGAATAAACAAATGGGACTGAATCAAACTAAAAGGTTTTTTCACAGAAAAACAAAACAAAACTATCAATAAAATAAAAAGACATCCTACTAAATGGGAGAAGATATTTGCCAGTGATACATCTGCTAAGGGGTTAATATCCAAAATTCACAAAAAACTCATACAACTCAACACCAAAAAAAACCCAAACAATCCAATTAAAAAATGAGCTGAAGACCTGAACAGACATTTCTCCAAAGAGGACATATAGATGGCTAATAGACATGAAAAGATGCTCAATGTCACTAATCATCAGAGAAATGCAGATTGAAACCACAGCGAGCTATCATGTCACACCTGTCAGAATAGCTATAATCAATAAATCAAGAAGCAACAAGTAGAGAAAAGGGAACTCTTGTGTACTGTTGGTGGGATTGCAAATTGGTGTAGCCCCTGTGGAAAACAGAATGGAGGTTCCTCAAAAAATTAAAAATAGGAGTACCTTGACCCAGCAATTCGACTCCTGGGTATTTATCCAAAGAAATACAAAACATTAATTCAAAAAAATATATGCACCCCTGTTTACTGCAGTGCTATTCACAGTAGCCAAGATATGGAAACAATTGAAATGCCCATTAATAGACAATTGGATAAAGAAATTTTGGTACATTTATACAATGGAGTATTATTCCACCATAAAAAAGAATGAAATCTTACCTTTGCAACAACATGAATGGACCTAGAGGATATAATGCTAAGTGAAATAAGTCAGACTGAGAAATACAAATACCATATGATCTCACTTGTATGTCAAATCTAAAGAACAGAATAAATGGACAACCAAAACAGAATAGACTCATAGATACAGAGAAAAAGGTGATGGTTGCTAGATGGGAAGAGGTTGGGGGAATTGGTGAGAAAGGTGAAGGTATTAGGAAGTACAATTGGAAAGAAACAAAAACTCATACACAGACAAGTTTAGTGGTTACCAGAGGGAAGGGGTGAAGGGGGATGGTAGAAGAGGGTAAAGGGGGTCAAATATTAATATATGGTGATGGAAGGAAAACTGACTCTGGGTGGTGACCACACAATGTGATACACAGATGATGTATTATAGAATTGTACACTTGAAACCTACGTAATTTTACTAACCATTGTCACCCCAATAAATTTAATTTAAAAAAATAATCACAATGATGTGAAATACAATATGGGGAATATAATGTCGTAAAAATTATGCACGGTGTCAGATGGGTACTAGACTTATTGGGGGGATCACTTCATAAACTATATAAATGCCTAAACACTGCGTTGTACACCTGAAACTAATATAAAATATTATGGAATGTGAAATACACACATACACACACACACACACACACACACACACATATAAATGGATAGTAGACTTGGTGGGGTTATCACTTTGTGAGATGTGTAAATGTCTAATCATTATGTTGTTTTGTACACCTGAAACTAATTAAAAAAAATAAAAATAAAAGAAGAAGCAAGATAAAAAAAGAAATTGTAAAGCTATAAAAGCTTGACAGGAAGCCCTGAGACCATAAGCATGTCTTGTAACCTTCATGAGCTTTCTATTTGATTGTTTATTATTTATTCCTTGGGAAAGCAATTAGTCAAATGAGAAACATTAAGAAATTGGGTTTCATTTATTTACTGAGCTATTTTTTCCTTATGTAGAGTAATTTGAATAAACCACAAATTAATTTTCTATTGATGGTATCAAAATGTCTTAGAGAATTTTAGGATATTCAGAGTAGCTATTGGAAACTATTTTTCAGGCTATCTTGAGGATGCAGAGAATTTTTTTTTCTTTTTTTTCCAAGGAGGGCGCAGCTCACCGTGGCCCATTGGGGATTGAACTGGCAAACTTGGTGTTACCAGCACCCTGCTTTAACCAACTGAGCTAACCAGCCACCCCTTTTTCAGGCTATCTTATGGAAAGTAAATATTCCAGTGTATTTGAATATTTGAAAGGAATGCCATTTTATTCTCACTTAGGACTTGGTATATTGTTTTCCCCAACATAAAATAACAGCTGTACCTAGGAGGCATATTAAATTATCACCCTTTTAAAGGAAAGTTTATTTGGAATATTGGAAAAGATATGATTAGAAGAATCAACCAAAGAGTACGACGAAAAAGTGTAAGTTCATTTAAAAGAAGATCAGATGAGGTGATGAACTAAATGTTATTAACTTTAACCACCGTGTAAATCAGACTGAGCCATTGAAACTTTTCTTCTGACTTCAAATTTTCATGTCTTTATCCCCAAATCTGCATTTCTGAGTACTTGCAATATTCTTGAAGAGTATTCTCCAATATTCTTTCCAATATTCTTGAAGCCTTATGTGATTACTATTCTGAAAAAACTTTCTCCCAGTATCTCCCAAGCAAATGTAACAGGTGTCCCTCATAGTAGCTGAAAGAAGGACTGTCTGGCCATATACACAAATAAACGGATGTCCCATGTCAGGCACTGGACCCAAAGCAACTGCATGTGCAGTCTCCTTCTACCAGATGTAGCCTGAGGACAAATTTAACATGAAGATAGTGTGAGCCAACTTCTGGGAGGGCCAGAGTGATCCTCTTGCTCTCAGTGACCTGGAAAAAGGCAAGCCCTCTGGAAAGCAGGACTCAACCTACATCTTTCATTGTGTAGAAAATAATAAAATTGGGGACAATATCTTTAAACTAGGTTGCATGCATTCCACTCAAATATAGTATCATCAAAAGCAGACTCAAGTCTGCTTGGATTTGTATTTTCCAGGCTTGCTGCATTGCACCATGATTTACCGAGATATAAATCAGAGATATAAATACCTGACACTCCCTTCTTTATGAGACTAAAATTATGATTCATGATTTAATGCCAACAACTCTCGCTATGTTATACAAGGTATTTTTAAAATAACAATATCTTACATTTGTATCATATTTTATAGTGTCACATTCATTATTTCATAAGTGTGTAGTTTCTGTGTGATTGTCTTACTAAATTTTTGGAAAATGTATCATTTCACGCTGCCAACATTTTTGTTTAATACACATTTAATTCAACAAGTACTAATTGAGCACCTACTATCTTCCAAGCTCATGTCATACTCTAAACACATTTATTAAAGTTAACCAATTTTTTTCCATTACAACCTGAGATAAATAGATCTATTAGATAATAAATCTCATGTCAATCACATTAATCACCATATTTCCCTATATGACATTTCCAGTAAAAGAAATGGGGTTAAAAACATATCTAAATCAATTAAGCTTTGGATGACTAAGATTTTCTTTGGATATGATTCTATAAACTGAGGTAAGCTTACAGCTTTTTCTACTTAAAGCAGCTGCCCATTTCCAATCACCAAATATGTCATAGAAAAACTCTGATGTCATGTTCAATGTAGATTAACAAAACTGTATAGCAACAAGAGACAAGCAGCATTGCTTTCTTTTACACAAGGGAGTATTTTCCCTTGATACTTTGGGTTCTCATTAATTTGTGGATGGTTCCCACAGCCGGAAGCTATCCTCATGTGCCCTCGGCTTTTGTAACTACTTGCTGCCCACTCTTCTTGTTCCACAGTCACGCCTTAAGGTCTTTTAGCCAACCTTTGTCTCCCAGTTGACCCTTTCCCTGGAATACACCCTAGTCTCATCTTTTTCTCCCAGACAATCTGCTCTTCTCCATAGACAGTATGTCCAAACAACTCCAATTTGTATTCCATGACCTTTCCAACAACCCACACACCCTTTTAAATGGATGTTTTACTCATATGATCATGATGCTTTTCTTGTTTTCCTGGGACTCTATGTATTAGAGAGCTTAGAGAACAGTGCCCTGGATTTTAAATCATAGGCTTAAAAGCTAAGATTTATTGGATGCCTGCAATGTTCCAGGTGCCATGATATGAATCTCATTTAAGCTCCATTTTTCAAGGTCACTATTAACCCAAATATACAAGAGGAAACATCCTTGGACAGTTAAATGATTTGCCCAAACGGCTTGCTCATGATGGGTCAAAAGTAGACTCTACCTTACATCTCTCAGCCTCAGCATCATTTATAGCACAGCTGGAAACCAAAGCCTGTATCTAGTAATTCAATAAGGGGAGTTTACCATGAGTTATTTGTCACAAAAGTGTTAGTAAAGTCCAAAGAGCAAACAGTGGAAGGAGAGGCAACCAGGAATTTCCAACTGCAGGAGACTGCTATCACCCTCGGAACTGGATGGACCAAGGGAGGAAGTGATGTGACAGAGCTCAGGTGCTGAAGACACAGAAGCTAAAACCCAGCAGGCTGAGACAGTGGGAGTTGGGGCCATGGAAGAACAAGTTGTTTTACTGGAATTTCACAAGAGACAGTAACAACCAAAGACATCCCTGAAGCAGGCAGAGGTGGAGATAAGTACCCTGCATTATTCCTTTCTCTATGCCTCTTATCTCCTACCAGTGCCTCTCAATGCCACTCTTAGGGAGAAGCTGATTGGTGAAGAAGTCTTGGAAATAACAAGGATAGCTTTTCTGCAACACAGGCAGAGAAGCAGTGGGCAGATAGGAAATGGAGTCGAGTCTACCTGGCTCCATAGTCCATTCTAACTTCACTAAGACAAGACAGCTGCCCTCCATCTTTGGCTTGCAGTACTGATAGCTGAGAACAGCCTGTGACAAACAAGTCATCCATTTGTCAATTGAGTAATGCCTGTTCTTCCGCCTAAACATTGCCAAGCAGCTCACACACAGACTAGAACATAGTGGGCACCCAGTGAATATTAGCCTGTTGTTTTTCTTTCTCTCTCAAATGTTGATAAGCCCATCAAATTATCTAAGCTATGGTAGAATAAAATAAGGCATGGATCTCAAGTAACTAAATACTAAAAAGAGAGGTAATTGTTTCCCATGATTCAAGGAAGATACGAAAACAACATAATTTTTCAATGTTGGTCTTAGGGGACATTATTTTATGAACTTTATTGCTAAATCATGTCTATTGCTCAAAGAAACAGCATTTTATCTTGCAGATCAAAAAGCTGTCCAGGTAACCTGCAGACCTTCAGCGACCTAACTGTCACTTACCTAGCCCCAACTTCTCTCCTCCTGAAAAGAAGAAAATGCCAACACCACTTTAATGCTGTCAAACCACTTTCAGACCACTTGCTCAGCCTCTTCGTTACACCAGTTGATATTATTGTTGGAATTCATTACTTCTCAAGTGTCCTCTATTTAATCTATTTCACATTCATAAGGAGTATGAAATCCAAAACCAGAACAGACTCAATTATACTCATTACTTGATCTTAAAAGTAATTCCCTAATATATAGAAGAGGGAACATTTTGGGAAAACGTCAATTGGTCTGGAGCATCAGAGTGACAAAGTTCAAACGCTGGATACTCACCCAAACATATTTAATCCCCTTCATTATAAAAATTACACAAGAAATTTCATAAGAACCATCTTACTAGCAGAATTCTAGGTATTTCCTGTTCCCAAGGGCAGAGAAATACTGCAAAATCAACATTTTTTTAATGACATTTCAGTACTGTCTCTTTTGGCTGAAAACAGAAAGAGCAAGAGACATAAAAATGAAAAAGGAAAAAAAAGTTTAATTAAACATTTCAGCTCCTAAATAGTTGATTTTTGTTAAACCTTTAAGCTAATTTGTATTTTATCCAAATGAGTTTGTCCATCCCTGGTAACAACATCACGAATAAGTTGAAACAAACACATCTGTTTCCTCTAAGTTTAATTCTTCCATGATAATGACAATAAAAAATGAGTTTTATCACTTCAGTGTAAAGATTGAACACCACTTGACTGAATTGTTTGGCTGCTTGTACATTTTAGAATAAAATTCTATCTGCTACTACTCAGTTTGAATACAGTCTCAGATAAGCTCATTTGAACTGGTGGCAAATTCTAATGTTTATTAAAGTCTGTAAAATGAATTCACAGGGAACATTATCCTTTGGTCTGAAAGTTGAGTATCAGTCCAGCATTAACTTCAATTTTTCTGTCAGGAAAGTTAAGAATTTCTCTCAATTTCAGACCACCACCCCCAACCTCCAACACACACACACACACACACACACACACACACACACACGGTTGCACACACGCTCATTTTCCTCCATTGTATCACCCAGCGGCTACTGGAAGAGGAGGTTGAGCCTTGGCCTATTTGCTCTCAAATCCATATTCCTCTCCTGTCCCTTAGGCTGCTCTGTAACAAGGAGGTGCTGCCCCCTGCAGGCTGTATTCTCCGAATTTTCAGGGGCTCTGGTTTCAGCCAAGGAGAGGCAACTTGCTGGGAGATGAGACCTGGAGAAAAGGAAAAGCCTGGGCATTTCTTCCTCTCTTTCTGCATCAGGCCACATTTCTCACACAGCTCCATGGCAGGAAAGATCAGCTGCAGTTCCAAATTCCACTGCATGACCCCAACTCCTGGGATCCCATAAAACTCATATTGCAATACATAAATGTACCAAATCAATAGATTGCACACCTTAATCTTACACAGTGTTATGAGTCAATTATATCTCAATTAAAAAAATCCTTCCTTTCATGCTAATCTCCGGATTGCCACTCTATCTCCTATTTGGTTTCTCAGATCTTCCATCATATATCTAACTAATTCACCCTATTAAATTCAATTCCCATATTTTAAATACTTTGAGTAGTTTCTATTTTCCTAGTTGGATACTGACTAATATAAATAGTTTAAATCAAAGCTGACAGGGATTATAACCCACTGTTTTCTCTTTTCCCTCACATAGGCTTTATAGAAACCAAAACTCTGAGAGAAAGTAAGAGGAAGATGGGACAAAAGACTGGAAGAAGGGAAGACAGAGGAGGAGAAAGGAGACGAGGGAAGGAGAAGGAGAGAATTCTCTTCCTATCTGCCTCCAGAGGTTTCAGTGCTGTTCCTTGGAGAGATTACTATCTGGGTCTTTTTGTTTCTTTATCATTTACTTCACACTTGATCTTAGCCAAAAGGCCAAGAAGCGATTATCATTTACTCCAAAATGGAAGCGAGACTGGCTGACATTGGCCATGACTCTCCCCACCCCCCACTGCAGATTCTGTTTGTTTCTCTTGTAATCAGAACAATCCAGTCCCCAACACGGCCCCCAGAATGTTACTTCTCACAGAAAAGACAGGAATAGTCCCTGACTAGCTAATTCACCTGAGGTTCTGTGTTGGAAGTTATCCCTGCTCTGCCCCTTTGTGAGGAGAAGCAAGCGCCTGTAGTGGCCAAGAATTTCCCAGGAACATCAAGGGGAAGTTCAATTGCTTAAAGCTGCAGCATGACATCCTGGGAAGTACATCATCAGGTCTGAGAAGCCTGACTCTGGTACTGCCAACCCTAACAACCCCAACATGCCTGCTAAGGGAGCTGCCCTCAGAAGCTCCCAAGCTTTCTATCTACAGCGTGCAAGAGCATTTTCCCTGTCTCTGCCCCTCACTTTCCACCTGGGCTCCAAGGGAGCTCTGCCAGCCAGAATCTCCAAAAATTGAATAGCCAGTTCTGTGGTACTTACTTCTCTAAAGATAGGAATTGCAAACAGTCCCCTGAACCAAATAGGAGTCAGCCATCCTTATCTCCTCTGCTCCCCACTTCCCTTCCTCAACCCTACCTTGTCTTTCCCCCACTCAAAAACAAAAATGAAAAAGGATATCAAGAAGTGTAAAACATCCCTTAGCAGCAATGAGTCATTTAGGAGAAGGGGGACCATGTTGGAAATTACATAAGATCCAGCCTCTTATTTCCATGCTCAGAGAGACGAGTATGTAAATATCAGAGGCAAATGCTAACACAGAGCTATGTACAGAATGCCTTGGGCCGACATGGAAAAAGGAAGCCAGGCCAGCTAGGAGGCCAGCGGACCAGGCCTCCATCCTTGCCCCTTCCCCAACAAACTTGTAGTTCAGAAACTATCAGCAGATCTGATATTCACTTAAAATTAAATTTACTTTAGCTATAGGGATTAAAGGAATTCAATTACTCGTTTATTTTTCTCAGTTCCCTTTTGGATTTTTGTTATTGTTTTTATTTCTGTTCATTTTTCATAAAAACCTGAGCTCTATGGAAAAATTCTAAGTATATTTACTGTGAACAAATGCTCTTATTGCCAAAATTTCTTGCTGTGAGAAGTACTACAAAGTAGGAGAATCTGGGAAAAGAGAAACTAATGCTGGGTTCATGGACCTAATAATTGTTTTTATATTTATATTTTGCAAGACTTTCATGAAATACTCTGATTTCCTTTTTCCTGGCGGGTTTTTCCACTATTTTTTAAATGAAGGCATCAATGTTTATAACCAACTCCTGGTTGTGTTAATCAGCTACAGTAGCATGGACACCCAGGCCTTAGACAGCCAGTTGCTCCTCGTTTTTAACAAGTCAGTTAATTGTGAGATTAACTCACAGACTAGTACCTGCACTTGTAATTCAATGAATTCTTTTTTGTTATTCTTCTTCCCATTGATGCTGTAAAATTCCAATGAAGACATGATCTCTAACAAACACATAGCTAGAATGCTTTATCCCTTAGCTACATGCTCATTTAGCTTATGAGAAAGAATGATACTCATAATAATGTAAGGAACTTCCGGAGGGGTCTCTAGGAGCCTAGATTTCCATATTAGTCCTTCTTTGGGGCGAGGGGGAAACAAGTCTAGGTTGCATACTTCAAATGTTTTCAATCAGCAGCTTCACATGCCAAGCTAAATCCGCTTTCTGCTTCCCTGGTCAAATCTCTGAGATTTGTGAGGACAGGGAACTTTTTCAACTGGTGAGCCCCTTTGTGGAGTCAGATGTTCCCATTCTAACTCTAAGTCAGTTCACTGGTACAAAATTAACTGCCTAAACTGTAGACAGCTTTGTGTCCGGTGGGTTTATGTGGGCTCAGTCTCCATCATGCAGCTTGGATTAGCATATTTGAAAATTCATACCAGGGCTTACTTTGGAACTCCAAGTAAGCCCATTTCTCATATTGAGAACTGTACTACTAAAATTGTTATGAAAGTTAAAGATAATGAATGACAAGTAGAACAGTTGCTATTATTAATAATACCGCATTTTGAGTGGGAAAATAAACAGAGTTCTACCAGCTAATGGCACAACTGAGAAAACAAAATATGCAGGTGGCAACATAGGACAGACCAGGCTTCCCCCAAGTACCAGCCAAAATTCTATGCCTGCGTTTTGGGAAGTCTATAGCCCTTCCTGGAAATACAAAGGTCAAACTGTGGAAATAACACAGTAGGAAGGTTCTGCAGTTGAAGAAGGTGTGAATACCATGTAACTGTGCACCTTTTGCCTCCAGACTGACAGAGTGCAACAGCAGATTTTCAGTAAATAAGAGAAAAAAGAGTCTTCCTCACATTAGTGATGGAGGGTGTATGGCTGCCAGGGTCTGGAGAAAGCACGTGGCAGGAAACCCACAGCAGCACTCATACCCCAGACTACATGGAAAACCGTGGGTCAGGTCACACAAGAACAATATTTTGGAAGGACTGACAGTTGTCATCTTGTTATTTAACCAACTTTTTTTTTTTTCATTTGTTTTGGCTGATTTTTAAAGGAACCTTGCTACTTTATTCCTGATTCTTTTTCTCTTTGATTATAATGAGTATTTCTGTAAATCATTACAGTTATGTACATAGTTGTGGGCTGTGTATATGGACGAGGATCATAAAGTAAAAAAACAATGTGAAAGTGCTACGATGCTCTTGCTCTTTTGGCTCTTCTGACAACTGTGCATATCTTCAAATAGCTTTCCCAGGCACATGGCTCTGAACTCCGTTTAAACTCAATAAATGCTTCTGGAGCCTCAGCTGAAACTAAGGACCCACTCTGCCCTCCTCTAATCGACGGCATTAGGATTTTTTGAAAGTGGATTATAATACTTTCCAGTTATCAAAGCTTCCCATTATTAGAGTTTAGCATTTCTGGGGTAGATTAACTAATGCCAGAATTACTGTTCAGCTCCCAGCAGAGGTTCAATTTTGATCACAGCAGCTTACAACTTGTAGGCAGCAGAAATGACACCTTTTGAAAGAGGTGACTGCAGATTACAAACAAAACATTAAATTATTTCTCCAGATTCAGCTTCTGAATTTCCAAATTTTAAATGAGTCATTCACCCAATTAAGGTTTATTACAACAGTAGAGTTTTCGTTATTAACATGTAATCAAAGAATTCATTATCTCTATCAAACTTATTATTTTCTTCAGATGACCCTGAGTCATAGAGTTTCAAGTGTGTTTGGGTTTTCTGCCCCATGAAATATGGCATTTATGGATCAATTTAGCTGTCCTATGCTGGAGAAAGGAGAGGAATTGACATAGAGATTTAAAAAAAAACAAGCCACCAAAATGTCAAACCTGAAAATACATTGGCCAGAGTGAATACTTTTGCTTACATGGTAAAGCTCAGTTCAGTATGTCAGACATCTACTGGGTAGTTCAGGACTAAAAACTGCAGATTGAAGTTCAGGGTCAAAAATAAGTGCCTGTTTAAGTATAATGTGAGCACAGAAGACCACACCTTAATTATACTTGGAAAACTTGAGGCCAACTGGAAAAAAAGCTAGTTCAATTGTGAGAAAAACTGAATGGTGATTTAAGGGGGAAAAAATGAACAAAACTTTTCCCACTGAATCAATACCTGTAAACATTTCACTGAACCTTCAAGAAGTATTTACACAGCAATATCACCAAACATATACTTATTTCCCTTTTTACATAAAGAATTAATGACATTCATGATATGGGACTGAAATCTGTCTCCTACTAGGTAAGCCCAGTGATGACTCTACTATTAAATAAATTGCTTAGAGCTGGGGTTCATGGTATGGTCCATGACAAAGCAGCATTGGCATTACCTGGGACTCATTAGAAATGCAAATTCTAGGGCCCCATCCAGTTCCTACTGAATCAGAAGCTCTGGGGGGTAGGCCTAATAGTTTGCATTACAAGAAGTTTGTCAACCACTGGCCTTTAGACATACAGTTAAAGACTGCAAAGTAAGGGTGCTTCTACCTCCATTCTCTTCTCTGAAACTGGCTGAAAAGCACAATAAGGAAAAGAAAAGAATGAAATTCCATTATAAATGGTAATAGCTACTAGAATATCAAACCAAAAACTATAAGGAATACAGTAATTTGGATTCAATTAAGTCTAATAGATGCATACCTTACCAAACCTAAAGCAGGGCATGGAATTCTACAAAGGAAGAAGACACAGCCATAAAGGCACCTGACCAGTGATTTCTTATTTGAAACAAGTTGAATCAAGTCGTAGAGAATGACAGGCAATGTGGGACCAAACTAGGAATGAAACAGACACACCATCTTTGCAACCAGTCGGCTGGCAATGCAGCACCTTTTGTGTTATATTGAGAGATGGTGGGTGACAATCTGTTGCTATTTTACAGTTACTGTTCAAAACTGGCAAAGTAAAATTAATAAACATGAATTACCAATACTTTGCTCCATTACAAGATAAGCAAACTGCATGGGCACGTCCCTGAGAGAAGTGTGCAAAATTCTGTCCCCTGGCAGAAATTTTAGGAAGACAACTGAGCTAGCAAGGAAGTTATCTGTTGCCCCAGCTTACTCCCCCAGCCCTCTCATTCTCAGACTGCTAAGCAGCAAATAGCTAGCCTTTAAAAAAAATGGCCCAATTTAAGGATGAGAAAACTATCATAAAAAGACTGACATAAAACCAATATACTACAAGAAAAAAATTTAAAAAGTAATATAAAAAGAGGCATACAAAAATCACATGTAGCAATTATAGAAAAAAATGGATGTTTCTTAAATGCTTTTCAGTGATATTGAAAAAATTAAAGACAATAGGATCTTTTTTTTTAAAGTATTTAGAACAAGAGAGAAGGACTCAAAGAAGAAAAGATAAACCAATAGAAGGATATTAAAAGTGAGTTGGCAGAATTCAGCAAGAAAACAAAATAAATATGACTTTCAGAAATAAAATCCATTTTTGAAGAGGCTTTTTAATAATGGATACCATCAAAAATACAGACTGACTTATGGAGGTCAGACTTGAGAAAATTAAGTAAAATGAACAGAATGAGAATAAAGAATTATAAATCATTAGAGAAAATAACTAAAAAGAAATAAAAATGGATATGGAAGACAAATAAGTTCCCACATCTACAAAACTGATAGTCTCCATAAAGAAAAGAAAACAAATCAGAAAAAAATTTAAAGTTTTATTAAAGGAAAACATTCCCATGTCATCTTAACAAAGAATAAAGTTTGAATTCAGGACAAAAATTAGTCTAAAAAGGGGATTTCATACTGATGAAGTATATAGTCTATAGTGAAGATCATATTATTCTGAACCCCTAAGCACCATATATCATCAAAATACATAAAGCAAAAACTAAAAAAAAAAAGCAAAAAGAAATAGACATGAATGAATAGCAACAGAAGTATACATAGTCCTTGACAGCTGAGATAGATTAAAAATAAGTACTAATAAGAAAAAACTAAAAAACATAACTAATTTGAATGTTATATATGCACACACACAAATAAAATCAAAGGAAGCAAATTTTAAAGACACATGGAAAATAAAGTTGACAGCATAATAGTCTCTAAAGAAAATCTCAAGTTCCCCAAAATGAAACAGCACAGGCAATATTTTCTAACCACAATGCCATGACATTAGAAATTTATAATAAAAATTAATCAATATGTAGTAGATCTTAAACTTATACAATGTATATGTCAATTCTATCTCAATAAAAAAATAATTTAAAAAGTTAAGGCTAACACATCCAGAAATGAAATGTTCTCCAACAACTCTTGAGTCACACGGGAAATCAAAAACTGAAATAGCCAGATTAGGAGACGGAGACCTTGAGGGTTCTCTGTTCTACTTCCCAGGCAAGGCTACCAGGTTAAAGCTTTTAGAAATAGTTATGGATGAATGAATGAATGAATGAATGAATGAATGAATGAATGAATGAGGTAATAAATAATTACGTTTACATATAAGATTACTTGCATACTATATATAAACAATAACTGACTTGAAATACAGAAGATAGGAAATTTCATTTTTAACAGCAACGTTGTCAGGACCCAGGTAGTGAAATAGACTCCTGATATATAATTACAGAGTATTTAATAGACGAACTAGCTGTGAACTCATTAGAATAGCTGAAAGACCGAACAGGGGAAGGTGTTGACTAAAAATTAGTAATAGCACAAAGCTGCTAATGTCCCTTGGCTGGAAGGACAAATGAAGGAGATGGAATTTCTAGGGTACAGAACTTGGGCCACGCAAGGAAACTGGAACTTTCACAGGACTGTATATTGGAAGCTAAGACTACGGAGGGAGCTGGAGCCACACAGGAAACTCAACCAGAGAAGCCACCCAGAGCAGAGGGGTGGGGAGAACTGCCCTAGCTTCTTCCCTCCATTATCTTTCCTACGACTCACACTGGCCAAACATAAACAAAAGCCAACTGGCAAGGAAACCTGGGAACGCAGTCTACATAGTATCCTACTCTGTAAATGCAAATTCAGGCGAAGGAGAAAAATGGATCTAAAAGCAAACAGACAAAAGACCATGCATAGCAACCAAAAGAAGAAAAAGAAAGAAAGAAAGAAAATTAAGAAAGAGGAATTAGCTCCATTTCCTTTACTTTAATTAAATGCCCTTAATAGGAAATGTGTTATAGGCAATGCATGTGTTTAAATATGAAAAAACACACACACAAAAACAGGGATATTATATACAAATAATATGTCATAACAAGTGAGTTTCTCTTTCACCCCATACTTTGTTTCTCTCCACAGTGGTGGCCAATGTTAATTATTCTGTACATAGATGTGGAAAATTTCCATACAGATATATGTAAATATTTTTTAAATGCCCACAAGAATAAAATACATATTATTCTCTATCTGATTTCTGTTTTACTTAATATACACTGGAAAGCTTCTCATAATTCATTTTTTAAAGACTCCATTTGACAAATGAATAGACTGATTGCAGGTTTTCATTGTTATAGACAATACATTACAATGGTGAAGGAATGCTGACAAAATTATTCGGCTATTATCTTTACATTTCTGGTATCTGAATTGACTCAGTTAGCATGCATTGGGCCAGGGCAACACAGCTAAAAGTAGAACCTAAGTGGGATATGAGTTTAAAATTAAGTCACTGAAATATGGAGCTCATTTCATATATATCTCACAATCAATGTTACTTGTGATTCATAACCATATGTATGGGAGTGTTTAGAAGAACATGCAGATGTAACCAACATGTGCATCATTACCCCCAAGGCAACTGAACATAACAATGTTGCTATGCTCCCCAAAGGAAAACACTGACGCCCTCCATTTTGGGCAATGCACTTGCCTCTGAAAATTTTCAGGTTTTTGAGACAGCTGAGCTGGATGACCTTAGACAAGGCCTTAACCTCTGAGGTCCTCAGTTTCCTCATTATTAAAAGGAGGTGTCTATCCCACTCCTAAAAATTCAACAGTTGTATTCTTCTCACGTCTTTCTGAGAAGAGTAAGGAAACTGCTCTTTCCTTTCAAGAGGAAGAAAAGAAAAGCAATACCCTCTTCCCTTTCCTTTTGATGAGATAAGTTTGATGAGATAAAGGGAAGAAATCTTAGGAACTCATTCCCTAATATTTTAGAATTTTTATATTACCCACTTTCTGTAATGCCTGTATTCTGCCCCCGATCCTTATAAAGCATTAAAGGTTCTTTAAATCTCCTCCCAGTAGGGAAATTAGAAGAATAAAATGTTGGAGAGAGACCATGAGGGTGAAACTGTTGAACATTACCATAAATTTGGATAACTGTTGATTTCATTGTCTTCAAAAAGAATAAATTATAATGCAGCCTTAATATTAAAATTCCATAGGTAGTCAACAATAGTCACATGACAGGCCATGCAATTAAAGCAGTAGAAATTGCCAAATTTCAAAAAGATCATAGAACTTTCAAAGTTAAAAGAGTTTAGTGGGAATACATAGATCCCAACAGACTATCAAGGGAACTTCTAAGCCTTTGGCCATTGAAAGCTTTTGAAAGACAATTTCTAAAAGAAGCTGTTTAATTTCAAGTGGCATGTAATTTAATTAAAAAAAAAACAAACCAACAGTTTGATCAAGTAGAAAATTAAGATAAAATTCAGGTATTCTTCAACACATCTCACAATTAGTCTATTAATTCTAAAGGTAAAACTGCCTAAATTACCAGCATGGATTATGAAAAACAATGTCATTGTGACCTTAAACACCACTACCAAAGGCCAAAGATAATCCTGAAGAATCTTTAGACCAGGATTATGAAAAATGCGACTTCGGAATGTTGAAGAAAAGTGGTATGTATATTTGCTTTTAACAATAAGATACTCTTTGTTTAAAAATTATGTGTACATTAAATATACACATAATATGTGTTTCCTAGAAAGATCATATTAAATAAATATTTGCATTGAGAAAATATGACAATTAGCTGAGATACGTTCCAGTGACATATTACTGAGTTAGAAAGGCTTAAAAAAAAAACCACTGGGAGGACACAGGGTTAGCAGTACCAAGGAGTGATTCATTAATGTAGCCCAGGAGAGTCAGGAAATGTTCTACATGATTTGCCAAATTTTAAATAAATTTTGATGGATGAAATGTAGATGCCCAGTCATAAAAGAAGAAAAGGGCATTCCAGGAGGAGAGAATAGTAGGTAAAAGCACTGAGGCATGTTTTGAAGAAAATGAGGAAAGTTGAGTTGATTTCTAGGGTATAGTGTATATATACAGTAGGAGGAGACCAGGCAGGAATGTTGAGTGGGACCGTGAGGTATGCATTGTGGAGCTGAGGTATGTTTAAACACCTGTCTTCTTTAATAATAACCATGGTAACTATAGAGCCATATGTTTTATCATAGCACATTCATGACCACATGTTAGAAAGGAAACTGGAAAATAACCATTAGCTATGGCAATGACTCAAACATTCTCTTTCTGTCAGTCTTCAGAGGACCAGCATGCAAGATGACACTTGGGAGTATACTTTCTTTACATCATATTAAAATATGCAGAAGCACAGCTACTCAGCATTAAAACAAAAACCTACATCTTGAATGATAACTGATGGGATAAAACTAGTATTGCTAAATCCATGTCTCAGAGAGCTGTACATCTTTACAATGATTAATGGAAGTCATCCACTAAAAATGTAGACAGAGAACCCCTCTGCACTAGAGAACCCCTAACTCTCAAGGTGTTAGGACTTCCGAAACCAAAAAGCAGCTTTGACTTTTTTTTACAATCTATATAGTTTCTCCATCTGTATTTCCCCCTTTCTACCCGACTGATTTATTTTCTCTTACCATATATCTCCTGGTTTTTGCCAGATTCTTTGCTCATACTATTTTCAACATCCTCTTCATCCAATCTGTCTGCTCAAATTCTACCCGATCCTTCTTTCCCAGTTCAAGCATTACTGTGCCTGTATAATAGACGGGTTTGATGACATATGGTGGTGGTTACACAGGAAGAATGGGGCAAATATATATTGACTATCTAGAACATATTAGTCACTGGGCAGAGTTTCAGATAATTCATTTTATGTAATCCTGTGTCAACAACTATCAGTGCTCTAGAAATTAGACCCAAATGCCTGCCACTTTCCCCTTCACTGATTTCAGTCTCATGCAGCCTCATGACCTCTTTCTCCCCTATCCCATCTGTTATGCTTTCACTGGATTTATTAATAGCCTTATGATTCCTTATTTCCCCTACAATAATTGTTTTCCTCAACACTCTTTATCCTGTACAGAACTTTCCCCTGGTAATCCCCAAGCCCTAAAAATATATTTACAAGTAAGGAATTTGTTTTTTTAAAAAGCATTATTGCCACCATTATAAAAGGCTCTTCAGACTCAGTTTTCTCACCTAGTAAAAGGAGACATTTTCAGATTATTTTTCTAGTTCTTAGATATTTGGCAGTAAATAAAAAGAATTTTTAGCAAGACACAGAAATAAAACGCATCCAAATCAAAAAGCAAGAAGTAAAATTATCCCTATTAGCATATGACATGATTTGGTATTAGAAAATCCCAAAGACTCAACCAAAAAACTGTTGGAACCAATTAACAATTTCATTAACGTTGCAGGATACAAAAATCAACATACAGAAATCAGTGACATTTCTATGCACTAATAATGAAGCATCTTAAAAAATAAAGAAAGAAAATTAGATCATTCACAAGAGCATCAAAAACAATAAAATACCTACGAATAAATTTCATCAAGTAAGTGAAAGATTTATACAAAGAAAACTACAAGAATTTGATGAAAGAAATTGAAGATACAAACAAATGGAAAAACATGCCATGTTTATGATTCTGAAGAATGAAAACTGTTAAAATGTCCATACTACTCAGTTAGCTACAGATTCAAGCAATCCCATCAAAATACCAATGACATTCTTCACAGAAATAGCAAAAACAATCCTAAAATTTCTATAGACCCACAAAAGACCTGAAATAGCCAAAGGAATCCTGAGGGAAAAAGAACAAAGCCAGAAGTGTCATACTTTCTGATTTCAAACTATACTACAAAGCTATAGTAATAAAAAAGTATAACACTGGAATAAAAATAGACACATACAACTCAGTAACAAAATAAAATCTGATTAAAACATGAGCAGAGGAAGTAATTAGACATTTTTCCAAAAAAAAAAAATCCAAATAGCCAACAGGTACATGAAAAGATGCTCAACATCACAGATCATCAGAGAAATGTAAATCAAAACTGTAATGAGATACCACCTCACACCTGTTAGGACAGCTATCATCAGGAAGGCAAAAGACAAGTGCTGGAGAGGATATGAAGAAAAGGGAACCCATGTGCACTGTTGGTGGGAACCTAAATTGGTTCAATACTATGGAAAACAATATGGAAGTTCCACAAAAAATTAAAAAATAGATCTTCCATATGATTCAACAACCCCCTTCTGGGTATATATCCAAAGGAAATGAAAGCAGGCTATAGAAGAGTTATATGCTATATGTGTGTGTGTGTGTGTGTGTGTGTGTGTGTGTGTGTGTGTGTGTGTGTAATATTATTCAGTCATGAAAAAGGACATCCTGCCATTCATGACAACATTGATGGATGTTGAGCACATTATGCTAAGAGAGATATTAGACAGAGGGAGACAAATATTCTATGATACCACTTACATGTGGTATCAATCTAAAACAGCCAAACTCATAAAAGCAGAGAGTAAAATAGTGGTTACTAGGGAACAAGGGTGTGGGGAAATAGGACAGATGTTGTTTAATGATACAAATCTATGAGTAATAAACAAGCCCTAGATTTCTAATGCAAAGTATAGTGACTATAGACAACATTATTATATTATACTCATCAAACTTGCTAAGAGAACTTAATCACTCCAACAACTAAAAAGAAAGAATTATATAATGTGATAAAGGTGCTAATAATCATTCAAATGGCAATCATATTACTATATATAAATGTACCAAATTAAGATGTTGTACACCTTAAATTTCGATAATGTTATATGTGAAATATTTCAATTGAAAAAAATAATTCCCCTAAAGCTTAATGTTATCAATATATTATAGCCCTTATTTCTTAGAAGTGATGACTCAGTCACTTCTTAATGAATTCAGGAAGAGAACACTAGGTATCTAAGGGATGAGGACACAAATCATGATACTATACTCTCTAGGCCAAGAAAATCATTAGTTCAAGTCTTTTAGATTCCAATCTTTTCTCTACTGAGGAATCTGAAAAGCCATAGGTATCCATTCAAATGATGAACGGGGCCCAAAAACATTAAAAATAACATCAAAGATTAGCCAGTTAGGGTCAGGGGCTTATTGAATATGAACTTCTGCTTTTTGGGTGATGAAACTGGGCGATTTTGAACTTCAAAAATGTGGTGAGTTAGGTCATTAGGATACCCGTGTTTGTCAGACAGAATTAGTTTCAAAGACTTGATGACAAAGTCCTGCTAGAAACTAGAATCTGGTCTCTAGAGAATTATTAAATTCTGTTTATTCTAGAGTTACATGAAAGCACATTTCAGTGGGAAAAAAAACAATGTTAGTAAAATCAGATAACAAATGGTCTTTTGGAGACTCTGGTGTGAATCTGTGGGATTTTTATAACACATCGGCTGGTTGAGATGTCTTGCTTTATTTTGGTCATTGTCATCATGCCTGCTCCACTTTTTTCTGTTGCAGCAAGTGAAAAAGAGCTACGAGAAATTTTCCATGTGAAAACCCCAAACTGGTGAAATATAGAATTTCTGACGTGAATTTTATTACGTCAATTCTGTGGGTTGTTGGGCAACACAAAATTCGGTAAAGCTGATAAAAGTAAGCACTGGAATGGAAGCAAAAATAAAAAGCACAGTCATTTCTACACTCTCTACAGTTGTAAGCAATGAAAGCAGCTGAAATGAGAAAATTTCTCCTTGCTTACCCTTCAGAGACAAAGTGGCAGGAAATTGTGAGATTCCTCCCAGAGCCCCACTTGCGAGGAAGCCCATTTAGCAAATGGCATGAGCTGTGGGATCTGTTGTTATTGGTTTTCTTCCCTGGGAACACAGCACACTGGAGATTCAGCGGTACCACAAAACAGTCTTCTAAACCCTCAGACTTGTCAAGTGCAGACTGAGAACTACTCCTTATGGGTTTTGCAAAATCCATAACTTTCCTTCTTGGCTCACTCATTCTTGGCAATCTTGGATTGCTAGGAGAAATCTTTTGAACCCATCAGTCAAGGCACTCAGCGTTATGGGCCACCACTAGCTCAGCCTCGTAACATCTGTTCAGTGTTTCTGTTGCATAGGGAACTTGAAGCCCTCAGAACAAAAGTGACAGCCAGGAACTAAGCGCCATGGAGAGTCTTCAGGGAGAGAAGCACCCAAATTACAGCCTCCATCTTACTATATACCAAAATTAGGTCATATTTTTCATCCTGGAGAAGGTTCTTCTAAACACCAAAAGGAAAAAAACAAAAACAAACAAACAAAAAGAACTCCAAAATAATTTACTACAACAGAAATATAAAGAAACCGATTCCCAAATACCTATCTCTTATGGAGTGGGATTTTAAAATTGTGTATAACATCTAATATCTATTGAGTGCCTGCTATGTGCCAAGCACCACTCTAAGTATTTTACATGTATTAATTTATGTAATCCCCACAATAAGTCACAAGAAATTAATTGGGTAGGTATCAGTGGCTTCTCTATTTTATAGGTAAGGAAACTGAGGTATGTCATACTTGTATGTCTAAGGTCTCAGAACTAAAAGTGGCAGAGTTGTGCCTTAAACCCAGGTAAGCTGGTTCCAAGCACCCAGATTCTTAGCCATTAGATCATATTGCCTTTCGTACTTACTGAAGCAGAGGAAGTCAAACAAGGAAATGAAAACCAAGTCCAGAGGTTTAAAAACCTCCTGACTTTTACATACTGCTAATTCCTCCCATAGGAATCTGTCAATATCCTATTTCTCTTCTGCTCTGTGTGGGTACACAGAACAAATAAAAGAGACAGAAGGCATCTGTGGGTTTCTTCTCTTTCACAGACTTGGCATTGTTACGAGACAGCAGGCAGCCAACAATGCTCACTGTGCATTGTGTGAAAGTGAGAAGGAAGTAGTAGGCAGCTGGAGCAATCATTCTCCTGTTGATAACAAGCTATGTGCATTACGATTTGCGCATATTTGGAGAACCATTTTAGGATTCTCCAGAAAAACAGAACCAATAGGTTGTGTGTGTGTATGTGTGTAAATTAACTATGAGAAATTGGCTCACATAATGATTGAAGCTGAGAAGCCGCAGAATTTGCTTTCTGCAGCTGCAGATCCAGGGGAGACACAGGTGTAAATACCAGTCCCAGGGCAGAAGACCAACACCCCAGTTCAAGCAATCATGCAGGAAGCAAAAGGGGGTAATTCCTCCCTCCTCTGTCTTTTGGTTCTATTCAGGTTACAAACAGATTGGATAATGCTCACCCACATTGAGGAGCGCAAGCTACTTTACTGTGTCCATGATACAAATGCTAATCTCATCCAGAAACACCCTCACAAACACACCCAGATATAGTTTTTCATGTGGGTACCCTGTAATGCAGTCATGGTGACACAGAAAATTAACCATCACAAGTGCTGTGTCTAACACACTGCTTGACTTATAGCAGACATTCATTTACTATTTGATAAATGAGTGAATTCAGTCATGTGTGTATATACGAGTGTGATCGAACAATACGGTGAATGTTTAAATAAAAAAAAATTTATTATAGTAAAAGACACATTGCCATTAATTTCCCTCAAAATACCCCCCCTCACTTTGAACACACTTATCCCATGGTCCTTGCCACTTACTGAAGCAGTTCTGGAAGTCCTCTTTCGTAAGTATCTTTAGTTGCACTGTCGTGGCTGCCTTGATGTCCTGAATTGATTCAAAATGTGTACCTTTCATGGTCATTTTGACTTTGGGGGAAGAGCCAAAAGTCACACGGTGCCAGATCCAGTGAATACGGTGGATGAGGACACACCATGAAGTTTTTATTTGACAGAAATTGCTGTATACCAGAAGCGATGTGTGGCACAGAGCGTTGTCATGATGGAGGATGATTTATGGCACATTTTATTATAAAACTCACCTTCTCTCAACCGTAGCTCACACCTGACTTACTGGATTGAACAAGTTGAAACTTATCATACATTGTTACTAACGTTCGATGTGCTGCTTCCCATGTTAAAGATCCCTGCCTTTCTGTTGGATGGCACTCGGCATCAGCATTCATCGCATTTTGTGATCACAATGGAAAGGCTTTGTGTCACATTGATCGCTTCTGGTATACAGCAATTTCTGTCAAATAAAAACATTGTGGTGTGTCCTCATCCACCTTATTCTCTGGATCTGGCACTGAGCGACTTCTGGCTCTTCCCCAAAGTCAAAATGACCATGAAAGTTAATCGATTCAGGACATTGAGGCAGCCAAAATAGTGCAACTAAAGACACCCACGAAAGAGGACTTCCAGATCTGCTTCAGAAAGTGGCAAACACAACGGGATAAGTGTGTTTAAAGCAAGGGGGATTAATGGCAATATGTCTTTTACTGTAACAAATTTTTTAAATTTAAACATTCAGTATAGTTTGATCACACCTTTTATATCTGATAATAGTTTAACTACCAGATTCGATAGAGAATTCTTATAACTCAATAACAAAAAGAAAAGCAACACAATTTTAAAATGAGCAATGCACTTGAATAGATATGTATCCAAAGATCCATAATGGCCAATAAGCACATGAAAAGTACTCAGCATTATTTGCCGTTAAGGTAATGCAAATCAAAACCATAATGAGATATCACTTCACACCCACTATGATGGCTTTAATCAAGAACATGGAAAATAACAAGAACTGGCAAGGGCTGGAGAAACTGGAACCCTCATACATTGCTTGTGGGAATGTACAACGGCACAGCTGCTGTGGAAAACAGTTTGGCTGATCCTCAAAAAGTTAAACATAGAATTAGCATATGACCAAATAATTCCACTTTAAGGTATATTTCATGTCAAGAGAAATGAAAACTTATGTCCACACAGATAGTTGTACACAATTTTTTATAGCAACATTATTCATAATAGCTGAAAGGTACAAACAACCCAAATGTCCATCAATGGACAAATGGCTAAACAAATTATGGTACACACAAAATGGAATATTATTCAGCCATAAAAAGGAACAAAGTATGGATACATGCTACAAGTTGGATGAACCTCAAAAACATTATACTAAGTGAAAGAAGTCAGGCACAAAGGTCACAAATTATATGATTCCCTTTATATGAGATATCCAGAATAGGCAAATCAATAAAGACAAAAGGCACATTAAAGGTTACCAGGGGATGTGGGGAGAGGAGAATGGATAGTAATTATGTAATAGGTATGAAGTGTTTTTTTATGGGGTGATGGAAAAATTTTGAAACTAAAAAGAGATGGTAGTTGTACAACATTGTGAATATACTAAATACTATTGAATTGTGATTAAATACTACTGAATAGTATACTTTAAAATGGTTAATTGTATACAGAGGATGCCAAAAAATGTATACACATTTTAAGAAAGGAAAAAACTATTAAAATTATAATACAATGAATGACACTAGCATTCATTTGATCAACGCCATCTTTTGAGCGAACATCAAACTACACATTGCTACCATAATTCAATTCAGCTTCAAAAAGTAATACACAGATAACATCTCTTAAAATGTGTACATTTTTTAGCACCCCTGGTATTATGTGAATTTCACCTAAGAAAAAATTCCTTCCCACAGAAACAACAGAACAAAATAACTTTACAAGAAATACGTATTTAGAAAAACTGCATGGAATGAGTAGTACCTACATAATAAAAACTGCTTCATTAAATGAGAGAAAACTGCCATTTTATTTTATGAGGCTAGGAAAAGCTTACTAACTACCCCAAATTGGACAGTACAATAGAGTATTACAACCATCTCATTTTTAATATTTATTAATAAAGATTACTGCATTCAATACACCAGCTCGTTAAAAGTCTGCATCATGACTACAAGAATGTTTTCAAAAGGCTCATCAGTCAATAGAAAGACTCAATGAAAGAATCATTGATCATTGATCATTGAAAGATTCAATGATCATGGAAGATAAATCAATAAAAATTACCCAAACTACAGCATAAAGATTAAAAAGGGAGAATTAAAAAATATAAAAGTAAAGGACAGAGCTGGGGTACAACCCCAAAAGTCTAAATAACTGTTATTAAAATATCAGAGAGAGAAAACAGAACAGAAAAATAAATCTTTAAAGAAATTATGCTGAAACTCTTTTAAAATTGTTGAGAGCCATCAAACTATGTACCCAAGAAGCTCAAAAACACCATAGAGAATTAAAAAAAAAAAAAAAAATTTGACACGGCATGATTTTGGCTGAAAGCAAAACACAGAGATGAAATCCTGAAGGAAGAAAGAGAAAAAGACACATTACACAGAGGACTGCAATCAAAATTACATCAGACATGTCCTTTAAAAAAGAAATCTATGAAAGCCAGAAACAAATGGAGTGACATCTTTAAAATGCAAAAAAGAATAATATAGAAAACTATACAATTATTCTATCACAGCCACCCACCCTACTCTCTATTACTTTGTAGTAAACTTACCCTCATGCTCAACTCCTAGCAATCACTAATCTGTTTTCTATTCCTGCAATTTGCCTTGGCAAGAATGTCATATAATGGAATCAAATAGTATATACCCTTTTGAGCATGGTTTCTTTCACTTTGCTAAGTGAATTTGATTCAGTCACCAATTAGCAGCATTTATAGACACTTCCTCAGTTTCTTTTTATATGTTTTTGAAACTCTATCTTGTTTCAGTTTCCATGATACACATTCCTCAGTTTTCCTTTAATCTACATCTTTGCAATCTCCTTTACAAGATCCTCTTTCTCTAGTCAGCCTTTACAGTTTGACTTTCTCTATAGATCAGTCCTAAACCCATTCCATCTATGTCTACCCTCTCTCACTTGGATGACAATATTCATTCCCATAATTTTAAACTTCACCTATATGCTAATGAGTCATAAATTTACTTATATATAACTTGGATGCCATATATGATTATTTGTGACTATATTGTGCCCATATATCTTTATTTTATTATGGAGAGGGTTTTCAGTGACTGAAAGCATGCAGAAAACGGAACAATACCCTTGATAAGATGCCTAAATGGGAGCAGACAAGACTGTGAACACTACATTTTTTAAGGAAGAAGGAATGTCTGCTTAAATCTAACTGAAATAAGCCTGACATAAACTGTAGATTTAATGGAAAATAATAAAATATGCATATAATATAGAGATATTCAAGCATTTTTAATAAATCAGGGGCCAAAAATAAATTAAAGGTTCTCCTTATAGTTTATATCTGCCAATTATATATTAGAAAGCTTTACTTTGGTAGCTGTCAGTTTTATAACACCATCTTGCTGCCAACACAATTTTGAAAAAATTTTGTTGATTAAATACAATAATGATTCCTATTGAAGACTGCACCAAAATAGTAAAAAAAAAAAAAAAAAAAATGTATCAGTTGTATTTCATCCAGAATGAAAAGAGATTAAATTTGCCTCATCCCTGGATGTGGTATTTGGCCCAAATTGCATTTTTGCAGCAGGGTGGAGTTTAAGATCAAAAAACCAGAAATATTGTGCATACAATGAAAGCCAATCTTTTGGCAACCAGGTGAAGCCCTGTTTTGTCCTATTTCTGTGGAATTTTGGTCATATCCCGGGTATCATAGAATAGTCTTTATTCCTAAAGAATTATAGCCTCAAAAAAGATGGACACCATATCTGCAATAATGCTTCATTTAAATGTCAATTGTGTTTCATTTGCTGAAATAATACATATGAATAAACCAACAGAAAACATTATACATTTAAACCTTTCACTTTAAAAATGAGCTACATAATGTCTTTCCTGAAAAAAAGAAAGAAGGTAAGTATTGCCTGTCAAAACCAGCAAATCATTAGCATTTTTAGAGCTAAAAGAGGACACTGGAAAGTATCCAGTCCCATCTTCCAGCTTCACATGCAAAGACACTGGATTATTAAAAGGTGGAACGATTTACCCAGAATATCACAGCTACTGAAAAACAAACCCGAGACTAAGGTCTTCTATGCATAGTCCAGACATTTCCCATTGTCCCATGCCGTCTAGTAGCAACGCTGCACTGTCCCACCCTCGGCAGATCTTGTTCAGTGGCTGGTAGGCTCAGCTTCTAAGGACAGTTCTGGGACTGGCCTTCATTTGAAGACACAACGCCGTGCCCTGAAAACCTGGCCCCAAGTCCCCTGGGTCTCTTTCTAGCTGTCGCCAGCACCAGCACGTGGACCTTGATGAGGGTGTAGAAGCTTGGTTTCCTTACAGTTGTGTCATTCACCCTGAGTCACACACACATCCTGACCATGTTTACTTTGTGCTATTACATAATAGAAAGTGTTCCAGAAGACACTTACTTAAAAGGCAACTTTCAATTAAAATCATTTCCACTTTTGGTGTTTTTTTTTTTTTTTCTAAGTAGCTAAATGCTCTATATTTGTGCATTGTGTGAAAGGAAACCTCTGTTAACACACTCCCCTCCATATACTTTTTTCACATCCTCTTCTTTTTCTTTTTTTAATAATATCCCATCTAATTTTCATGGAGCTTGTCAAATCTATGATAGAGCAGCACATAGGAGAGTCAGAAAGACATAGCAATGCCGTGACAAGGGAACTATAAAGGCTTGAGTTGATTGGCCTACCTCATCCTGTGATCCAAACTGAACTGTCAATCTCCAAGCCAGGAGGGTGAATCCTCATGGTGGCAGGCCACTAAGATTAGCTTTGTCTCCACTGATGTTCATGTTTGTCTACCTTGTAGATGCCTGGTTTTCCTCAGTGATGACCTGACACTAGGCATATCCATGCCACATGTATCCATCACCCCACAGGCATTCCCCCATCTAGAAAATAAATTCCTAGAATAAAGAATTGTGTCCATTTACTTAGTCGCCTTCATTCTACAATAATCTGACAATTAATCAATGTTAAGCAATTCACAATACATATGTGATAATAATGAGGAAAGGCCCCCAAGAATTAGAAGTAAATCCCAACCCTGTTTTATAATTGTTCATTTTCCTAGAGCTGATGAATGCACCATTTAGAGATGCAAGAAGCTGAGCAGCTGAGGTAATCACCCTACTGCCTCAACTTCAGTTTTGCTGGCGCTCTACGGGTCCAATTCTGGGAACTGAGGGACTTAGATTATCATGCCAGCCTGATTTCTCGTGTGCTTTCACGCAAAAAGCTCCTTCACGGCCATATGCATTTGATATCCACCAAGAGGACATAACATCTGCTTTCTTTCAAAATCCCATGTAAATTTTGGAGACCATAGGGAAAAAAGTCTCTGAAGCATGGAGCTATCAAGATTATTATTGTAAATTCCTAGTTCTGCCTATTGCATTTTAATAGAAATTCCAGTTTCATAGAATAAAAGTTATTGGTAAGAGAGACTGGAGTGACATTTATAACTATTTTATGTAATGTTTCATAGTTTTGCACATTATAATTCAGTAATAAGAGGAAAAAGAAGAAACATTGCATATTTTCTCATAGTTATTCAGTGTAGTATATTTCCTTAATAGGATCCTTAGGAGAAATTATCAATTTCCACTTTTATGAAATAACCTTAGCAATAAACTATTTTATAAAGGTAGTGTTTAATTATATGATCATTTCCATGTTATTATAATCACTAACAATAATGACAAATAATTATCTAGAATATTCTAGCAGAAAACTGGAAATTAATTCTCTTTTACATACACTTAGATCTCCATTCACTCCAGTTATCGCTCTCATAATTTACAACCCAGAATAATTATTGTGATTCGGGTTAACTCTATACCTTGCTTCAATCAAGATCCCACACAGCAACAATCCCAAACCTTTTATAACTTGGCAGTATATGTTCAAATTTCTGAACGGCGTAAAATAGGTAATCCGTAAGTGCAAAGTGAGCACTAAACTTAAAGTGCAGAAATATCTCAAAAGGAATTGCAGCTAACTCAGCCAACTCAAAATAGAAGCCTCAGAGTATCTTAACCAGATGTGGGCTTGAGATTGAAGAGGAGGAATCATACTAATTGTGGTGGAGGAGTGTGCTTACTCTTTATAATTAAAAGCCTAGAATTCCTTGCATTAAATATGATCACTACTATTTATATAATGTGCCGAATCTTGTACTAAGCCATTTACATGCAGTTTCCTCACTTAATTTTCACAGGAACTCTGTGGAAAAGAGTTCTAATGTTACCCTCATTTTATTGCGGATGTGCCAGAAGCTTTAAGAGGTAGGTAGGTAGCACACTAAGCGGTAGAGCCAGGAGTTGAATCTAGGCTCTCTGTATCCAAGATCAAGATCTAAATCACTCTCAGAGCAGGTGGGTAGATAGGCAAACTCAGAAAAGAGGGCATATTCTATCCTTTGATAAAACTTAAATTACCAGGAGCTGGCTACAAGAAACCTTGAACACTAACTGGTCAATTTCAAGTAGGTAACTTCAAAAGAAGTACAAGTGACCCTGAACATGAGAAAAGATGCTGAATCTGTACTAATCAGGAAAATGATAATTGAAACAGCAGTACATTATCTGTTTGTTTTTTTCACCCATTACTTTTGAATGCATGAGTTAAAAACATGAACAATATCTGGTTTAGGGGAAGATGCTGGTAAATGGGCATGTCTCCCACGTGCTAGTAATTGTAACTGATACTGGGTAAGACTTTTATAGGAGAAATTCAATGCTTTCCATTTAGAAGGATATTTGATATTTTAGATGGAAAGAGAAAGTTTAAATAAGTATAAAGTATAATTGTTTTTAATGTTTTCCCTATTTCCCCTGTATTTTCTCCATTAAAGACCCAGCACCACCCAGTGCTCCAAGGAAAGAGCCCTGCACCCATATCAACAGGTCCCTGTGCTGTGACTCTGCCGCTAAGTCTGCTTCTTTTCCACCTGCCATGCACTGGGTTTGGCAAGGCCTGTTCCTTGCTGCCTAATCTCATTTCCTCTGACTTAACCTCTTTCCTGTCAAGTACCTGCTTGCTCCTCCCTTCCTTTGGCACTCGATACCCTGTCTACCCTTTCTACAGTGTCTGCAAGATCCTCCTTTGCCCACAAGCCTTCCTGGCCACCCTTGCCTTTAGGGCTTGCACACCCTGGTGTTCCAGACGTTGGGAGTTCAAAGAGCAGTCAACTAAACAAACACCACAACATTGTGAAGAATTGCAGAAGGCTGCCAGGTGCCAATTTTGCCAAGTAGGCAGTCAAAAACAAGAAATACCATCCATGTTCACCATCATTTTATTAAAGGAAGGCATTTTAACACTAAAAAAAAAAAAAATGGGGAAGAGTCATAATCTCAGAAAAACAAAAATGTTTCTCAAAGAACAGCAATTAAGCAACCTTGGGGACAGACCCGAGGTGAGGAAGGGACATATGCCCAGAAGGAGCTAGCGTACGAGAAAATAGCCAAGACTGTTTGTCTGGCACAGGGGACATCCTTAGAAGCCAGAGCAGAGCCGTGTTTTGTAGCCCACTCCCCACCCCTCCCCTTCACATCTCAAGGTCACTTGAGTGAGTTCCTCATGCTGCTTAATCTAAGGAGTCACACCAGCTGCTCATCTAAGAAAACTCCACTTATCAACAGCTGCCTGCAGGCCATCCTGGAAATGTCCAGCAAAGTGAAGCTCACCCACGTCTGGAGTTTCCTGCCCCCGTCCTAAGGCACGCTACACACTCTTCTTTATGTTCTACAGCCTGGGATACTTTAAGATCCCCTCGAAAAGTCTTGTAGAGTTCTTGTCATGCAGAGGCTGTGGAGGTATGGAGGGAAAGCTCCAGCAGAAAGACTTGGAAAAACTGGACAGTGGCGTCCTTACAGTGCTCATTTTATCATGAACGTGTTATCTGTCCATGGAGGGGTTTTTAGAGCAATCACTGACATGTGCTCTAGTGTGATACTCTAAAATCTGAATGGACTTATGAAGGCCTGACAATTAAGTTCGTGAACTCATCCTATAAAAAGTGTTACATAACTCATTGATGAATAAATATCACTACATTCACCTTCAAAGAACTCCCCTTGGGAAGCTATGCACCAATGCCAGTGCCTAGTCCGCCCTTAAAAGCAAATTTGGAACTCTTTTTCTGGAATGGCCATCAGAGCTGTCATTGTATTACCCTTGATGTTCTGAATGTCATCAAAATGTCCTCCTTTCAATATTTCCTTTATCTTCAAGTAAAGAAAGAAGTCATTGGGGGCCAGATCAGATGAGTAGGGAGTGTGTTCCAATATAGCTGTTTACTGGCTAAAAACTCCCTCACAGACAGTGCTGTGTGAGCTGGTGCACTGTCGTGATGCAAGAGCCATGAATTGTTGGTGAAAAGTTCAAGTCGTCTAACTTTTTCATGCAGCCTTTTCAGCACTTCCAAACAGTAAACTTAGTTAACTGTTTTTCTAGTTGGTACAAATTCATAATGAATAATCCCTCTGGTATCAAGAAAGGTTAGCAACATCATTGCATCAAGTTCGCGAACTTAATTGTCACACCTCGTACTATGGATGTTTTCAGGTAAACATTGCTCTTGACATGCAGTTTTTTTACATTTAATAAAATCCATTTTAATATCCACCTTGATTACCCATCACAAATTTGTTCTAAAATCAAAGGTTAAGTGGATAAATGTCATTTTTTTGTTTTTTAACCAAATGCCTAGATTCCAACTATTTTGACCAAGATTACTAGCAGTAGAAATATCCTAACTTTCTCAGGCCTTGGGGCATCAAATCTCATACTTTTGATCAGGAAGCAGAAAAAGGAAAGAGAAGGAATGGGGCTAGGTCCATGGTCAAAGGGACTTCAGTTATGAGAGAGAACTGGTCAATTTTGGTCCATACAAGGGTATCCAGCAAGGACAGATTGCACCGTCCCCACTTCCACATGTAGCAAGAAAATGTTAATAGCCAGTGTTCACAGTGCTATGGCTTATTTGCTCCAGGAACCTTAGGTAGCAGACGCATTGCCTTACACCCAGGCTTACTGCTAAATAATATAGAAGCTAGAAGGAAATGTAACAACTGTGTTTCCCCAAAAATAAGACCGGGTCTTATATTAATTTTTGCTCCAAAAGACGCATTAGGGCTTATGCTCAGGGGATGTCATCCTGAAAAATCATGCTAGGATTTATTTTCTGGTTAGGTCTTATTTTCGGGGAAACATGGAAGAAAGTTGGGAATGTGAAACACATGAAGCCAGGACACACACACCCATGCTCACACAACACATAACTGTGGTTTCTTCTGTCACTGTGAACATGATTGCCATTTCTATCACCATCATTCATTCGAATAAAAATTCTTAAAACTTGATGCACCATTCATTTCTAGAGCTAAGCAGGGTTATTCCAGGCTTTCGGCCCATGTTTCCTAAAAGCCTAGCTGATTAAAAGGCATTAACATTTAGAGTTTGCCAACACTGATTACTGGCAAGTGTTCATGTGATAACAAAGACCTAATAAGAGAGATGCAGAAAAGCATGGTGAACATAACACAATAAGGGGTGCTCGTCAGTAACAAGTATCTGTTTCCTCCTTAGCAAAGGAAGGAGGTTAACTCATGAGCTTCAAGGCACCTTCCAGATCTAACATTTTATGATTCTGATTAGCAGACAACTTTTCAGAAGGCATCTACTCAATAACGTCAGGTTCAAAATTCTTCAGAGCTTGATTATCAATTCTCAGCACAGGGTCCTCAAATAACGTGCTTGTTTCTTTTTTATAACATTGATGAGGTGCCATAGGTACTTAGCTCTTGTTTACAGCAATTAGGCTATGGCAAACTGGTTTCCTTATACTTAGTTTCACTGAAAGTTGCAGACCCTACTGACAACATTAAATGAGAACTTACTGTACTCCATATTTTGTTTTTATCTTTTTTTCTTCCAGTCTTTTGTCATGTACTCATTGCTCAGTAATACTGCTAATCGAAAAGGAAAGAAAGAGAAGTTCTGTTAAGTCAAATTTGATGCAATCAAAAGTTGAAGCTGAGACTATCCCAAGAATGTTCCACATATTTAAATTCTCCTAAATACCTCTTTCTTAGTGGCATTCAACAGAAAGAGCTAGCAGTCCTAAAGATTTTTTGCAAAAGCAACTCTGAAGGAAAATACCAATGAACTTCTCCTGCTCGGGACCCCACAACCGGCAATCTGGAAACCTGAGCTGTTTGTGATAAGAATGAAAGTCACCAATAGTCTTTTCTTTAAAATACAAAACAAAACCAGAAGCAATGACTTTCAAGTTTAAAGCAAGCTTATCTCCTTCAGTTCAGGAGTATTTGTTTGCCAACTAAGTGTTACTTCTCACAAATGTAAAGTTAAATCAACAAACTTTCTTCACATTGGGGACACTATAGGTAAAAGAGCCTGTGAAATGTGGAATTAACTTTTCAGGTTTTGAAATTGATACATTAAGTTTAGAAAAGTTAACCATTTGATGAGTGTGACCGGCTCGCTTAAACTTCATTCCCAGTCATAACTCTTGATTTCCCAAGCAACGAAAAAAAGAGAGAGCATAGTATGTTCAGAACAGAACTGAGTGCTATGGAATGGGAGTTAAATACACATACAACATTTATTTTTACGATTATTCATTACTACCATCAATATTTTTTTATTGTTATCCATTACAGTTAAGTAGTTTACAAAGTGCTTTCACATACATTTTTCTCATTTCTCTAGGACCCTCTCAATTCTGTGATGTAGGTAAAACAGCAAGCATTCAGATATGTTAAATAATCTAGCATTTGTCATCATCATCACCACCATCATCACTTCGTGAGCGCTTACTATTTGCAAAGCCCTACACTAAATGTTTTATGTGGATCATCTAATCCTCACCAACCCTATGCAGTTGGTATTATTACCATCTCTGTTTCAGATGAGAAAACATGGTTGATTGGGGCCTGAAACCTGGGGCTTATGAGTCCAAGTCCAGTGTTGTTTCCACATTGTTTTAATAATAGAGTTAAAAAAGAACAAAGAGAATGCTAAAGTTTCCAGTTCATTTCATATCAGTTTCCTTCAGACAGAAATAAAGCAAGAAAGGGACCATGAAAAGCAAGTTAAATTTGCAGCCTCTTCCCAAAATAAATACTTACAAAAATGCAGCAGGCAAAAACATTCGCCAAATCTTTTAGAGCTTTTGTAAATTGCTGTAAGGTTGCAATTCCACCACACTTGGAGCTAAATGCAAAATTCTACTTTTAAACCTGCTACTGACCAAATAAACAAATTTTTTAAAAAGCTATTTTAAAACAGAAAATAAATAAGACCGTTAAAAAGCCTGACAGTGTAGGGTGGCCTACCATGAATGATAAAGGTCCTGGGTTTCCAAACCCCCAATGTTGCAACTTGGTTGGTCTTTGGATATATCAGAGTCAATTTCACTCAGTGAGTATTTAATGAGTAGTTACTGCCTGTTTGGTGTTAGGGGACTAGAGATGAACAGAACACTTATTGTTCATGCCATGCCGGAGCATATTATGAACTAGAGGCAAAGACCGATAAAACATTAATTACAGTGTAGTAAGTTCCACAACAGAGGATTTATCCTGCTCTTGGGACTCAGAGGAAGCTTCCAGGAAAAAAAAAAAAGGCATTTAGATAAAACCTGAAGGAATGCCAGAAGTTAGTCTGAGAAAAAATTGTCATGAGGACTCAAGGAAGGGAGAATCTGAGGGGAAGAAACTAGGCCACTTACAAACTTGGGAGGATAGCGACATCCTCAATGAAATGAACAAGGGTTCCATAATCCATTGCAGGATGGAGGTTCATGGGAGAGCGGGTTATGTAGGAAGTCCATCTTTAAAATATTTCTCTTATTTAGCCAAGAATGTCCACACTCTTAAGAGGGAGTTATAAGCCTATAACTCCCTTACTCTGGAAGGAGGGTAAAGGAAAGACACTGATGGTTTCTCAGCTATTTACAATAGTGGTCTCATCCATGTCAGAAAAAAAAAAGGGGGGTATTCATTTAAAGACATGAAAAGATAAAGTGGAGATAGAAAGAGATGATTGGGGTAAGGATATAAACAGAGAAAAGGAAGGAATACCCTAAACAAAATAGAACCACAGTCACAAAAATAAAAAATGTTTAATATAATAAACTCTCAGCTACCTGCACCTGGCCTGAAGAATTCACAACACATCCATTCCTCCAGATTCACTTAACCTGCAGTTGGGACCGCAAGAGATGAGACAGTACAGCAGACATGCTTTCCTATGTTCTGCTTAGGTGTGTTAAACCTGTGGATGAGAAGCAAATGCTCAAGAAGTCTTGATTCTTTTTCTTTATTTTGTATGTTAGGTCCCTAATTCATTTGAGCAATCACACAAGAATTAGTTTTGGATTGCTAAGGATACCAACTGACAGGATAAGAAAGCAGCCTAAAGAGAACTAGGAAAGGAGGACAATGAGAATGTTCCAGAAGTAATTCTGGTGCTGAATACTCTCTATTTGTCTATCTAGATATATTGATCTTTTCCACTGCTCTGTGCTCCAGGAGTTGACCTGCATTTAGGAGCTCCCCAGGGCTTTCAATTGGCTGTGTTCAGTGGGAGGCAGGAGTAGGAAATCGGAGGATGGGAGACCAGGGAGATTAAAGTGCTTCACCGTTCCTTGTTGGTTTCCATTAACCTTGCCCACAACCTAGAAAATAGCCCCTTCGTTAATCTCTCCTTAATGGCCTAAGTTGAATGTGCCACCTCTTTTCTCACCTCCCCCAAAATGGAAATAGATAGTCTAGCCACACAGAAGTGCAATGCAAGCTTAGGGCAAGCATGATTGACAAGCGAAAGAAATATATATGAGATAATACGTTAGAACAAGAAATCCATTTGAAAACATTTTGGGGAATGTTCATTGATTTTCCTCTCATATCAAGAAGAGAGAAACAACACTGCATTGGGAGGAGATGAGAAACGAGACAGCCAGAACCATTTTAGACAGTGATTCAGCATAACCACCAAGGGAAGGGACATCTGGAGGAACTATTTGGGAGGAGTTGGTGATAAGTATACTGGACTTTTCTGCAGCCTCCAAAAATAACAGAGCCTTCCAAATACTTACCTTCACAAATCTCCAGGGGCCATTTCCCTCTTCATCCAAGCTAAGGTAAACCCAGCCAGGATGACCTCAGTGGCCTCACCCTAACCCTTCTTTCCAAAAATGAGAATAAGAATACCTACATATTAGACAACAATGTCATTAAGTTACAGACCTCAGGCTGCTAATACTATACTGGTGAGGAAAGAAGTGCTCATCTCTTTACCACCACTGTGGTCAAGATCCACTGGCTTCCTCTATGCATTAAAGGGATACAAAGTTAGCTACACGTCAAGTACTAACCAATAAGTGAATCTCTCTCTGATATGTTTCTTCATTATCTCTGCTTCTTAGATTAAAAAAGTATAAATTATACTATTCAAGGTAGAAATGGCCATTTTAATTTCTGCCATCTTCCTGTGTCACTCCTTAAGTAACAATGACAGCTAAATGATTTTTTCTCAGCCCAAGAGTAATGTGTCGGGCTTCCTTTCTAATGACAACAATCTTTCTGTTGCCAAATGCTTCACGTCTTAAATAATGGCTTGAATTTTGGCTGCAATTATAAGATAAGCTTGTTCTCATAACCTTTTCACAATGGATTTTCATCAGCTCCTTTATAAAGGAAATTAGAATTTGCATTTAACTTCAAGCTCATGTATCTGAAATTTGACACACCACTGGCATGTTCAGACATGGTATTTATAAAGGAATAACATTTGGTTTTTAGGGTTTGGGTTAGGATTTTACATCTAAAGTAAAGGAGAAGCAAAATCTAATTGAAGTTAAGGAAGAATCAACAGAGTCCGAATGGCAGAGTGACCCAAAAGCGAAGATTATTTCTGTAAATACAGTATGCTCACTTCTACATATGCCCCAAAGAAAACCTATTTACTTTCCAAAATTTCTCAGTAACATCTGAGATCCAGACAATATGGCTATAAGCAGGTTTGATGTGGAACACAGTATAAATTGCCAGACAATAAAGACCATGATAGGTAGGGGTGCTAGAGTGAGTGACACCCTCATTGCTCGGGATAGACACCACAATAGCTACAGTCTAATAAAAGCAAGCTGTCCCCCAGGAATTAGCAAGCCACTCTTTTCAGGCAAAGTTGTCAGCTCATTTTTTCCAGAACCCAAGCTGGGACTTTGCATAACCTGAGAGTAAACATCCCTGCCGCCAGGGCTTGAGAAATACCAAACTCCAAACTTGTGGAGAAGTGTCTATCCTGGATCCTGGGTTCCAGCTCCCTGGCTTGCCCCAAACGTCTCCTTCCTTTAATGTTGAGCAAATACTGCCAGCTTTAATGGTAGGTGGGATTTGCCCATATTATGGCCTCAAATAGGAGAAAACATTCAAAACTAAATGAGACAATGGCTAATTCAAAGGCAACATCTGTGGGAAATATGATTGCAAACGAGGAAAGCAAGTTGTCTATCAGGAGACGAGTGATTCATAAATGTTTCTGGCAGGGGCTCACACAGATGGAGTCGTGTACACATGCTATTTTTTCCCTGCTAGGATTTGTGCCTAACAGAGTAAGTGATTACAGACCTGAGTGAGTATGCATTGTGATCGAAAGCAAATGTAGTGAACTTTCTGATCAAAGCACCACTGAATCTCTTTCCGTGTGATATTCCCCACTCTGGCTCATTCCCTTCAGTAGGTAACTTGGGGAGGTTCTTGACTGAAATGTTTATGCAGATGCAAATGCTGTGACTTCCCTCCTGGCAGGGATCTCAACTCTGACAGGATACAGAGAAAAGAAAAATCCCATGTCTACTTCCCAGCAGCGCTAGAAAAAATGCCATCAGTCCTGTTGGGGCCAAATGAGGCGTAGGAGTTGTTCTCCAGTGTGAAGACACCATGCGCACAGAACTAGAGAATGTCAGAATTGGGATTTAAACACTCACAGTCCAAACTTCTCAATGTACAGACTGAGGCTCAAAGAGGTCCAAGTGACTTGCGAAATGTCTCATAACCAGTCAATGAGAAAACCAAGATTGTTACCCAGCTCTCTTGATTCCAAGTTTAATGGGCCTTTTCCCCATTACAACATATAATTTTTATTCATTCAATAACTTATTTATACAAAAAATATTTATTCAATGTCCACCATACAGCAAGCAATGTTCTGAATGCTGGAAAAAGAACAGGGAATAAGAGATACAAAATCTTTTACCTCAATCACATTCTTGTGGGAGAGAATAACAAAATTCAGATAAATATAAATATATATAAATATATATACATACATATATGTGTGTATATATATATATATATATATATATATATATATATATATATATATATATAATGTTATGTCAGGTAGTGACAAATGCTTCAAAGAAAATAAACAAAGGCCAAGGTAGAGAATGATGAGGGGCAGCTATTTAAGGAAAGGTGAACAGGGAAACTCTCTCTGGCTGATACTGATCACAGTCTGAACGAAGTGAGGGTGCAAGCCACACAAATACCTGAGAGAAGAACTTTCTAGACAGAGAGAACAATGTGTACAAAGTCCAGGAAGCTGGCATGAGCTCAGTGAGCTTGGGGGGTGGGGGCCTGTGCCAACTAAGTGAAAGGGAGCAGTGGGGGTGAAGTCAGAGAGGCCAGCAGATGGCTTTCAGCGGGGGAATAACTTGATCTTTTTTCAATTTTTTAAAACAGATTATTCTGGGTATTATGTGAAGAATAAACTGAAGGGGAGAAAAGAGAAAGAGAGGACCAGGGGGACAATAAGGAGAGCTCCCCAGCAGGCAGAATTTAAGTTCCTTGAGAGCAAGGATTTTTGTTTGGCTTGTGCTTTGCTGCAAAATCAGCACTAAGAATAGTGCCTGGCATACAGTTGAGGTCTTAGAGTATCTGCTGAAAGAATGGATATCTGAGAGGTGAGATCAAGGAGAAAGTTGATAGTGGCTTGGACTATGATAATAGCAGTAGAGACAGGGAGAAATGCGTCAATTTGGGTAATGGTTTGAAACCAGAATTGACAAGAACAGGTTGAAGATTGGGTACGTACACTTAGTAAGAAAGAACTCAAGAAGGACTCCGAGGTTTTTGCCTTACGCCCTCTGAATGAACAGTGGTGATTTCTCCAGGAGCAAGAGAATCAGTGGGGAAAATCAAGAATCTTGTCTTAGTCATGTTATGTTTGTGCTGTATACCAGTCTTCCAAATGGAAATAATGGCTAAGCAGTTGAATAGACATGTCTGGATCTCAGGGAAGAGTTATGGCTGGAAATAAGTGGATACTGTTTAAAACTACTGAATACCATAAGTTCACCCAAAGAGTAAGTGTAGATGGGGAATTGATGGGGTCCAGGGACCCTAGGGCATTCCAGGGTTTCCAGGTGGGTAGTGGAAGAAAAACCAGCAAAGGATTTTTGCCAAGAAGAAGAAATATAGGCAAAGAAGCTTGAGAAGAGGAAAACCAGAGGTGTCCTAGAAGCCAAGCAATGAAAGTATGCTTCAAAGGAAGGAACGCTGAACTGTTCCATTGTTCCTGGAAAGTCAAGGTGAGGCCTAAGAATTAACCATGCGATTTGGCCACACAGAGGTCACTGGTGACAGTAACAAGTGTAGTTTCAGTGGCATGATGGGAACAAAATCCTCATTAGTGGAAGAAGATGAGGAGATCAAAGGAGGGTTTGGGGTTTTTTCTTTTCAGGTGAGAGTCATTACAAGAAGCTTTTATGCTCATGGGAAGATCCAATAGAGATGGAGGAAATCACAAAGGACAGAAATGGGATAACTGCAAGAGAAAAGTCTGGGTTAGACAAAAGAAAATGGGATCCAATGCATAAGTGGAGGGCTTAGCTTTAGAACAGAACACGTGGAGTTAATCTGGAAGGGAGGAAAGGAACGAGATACTGGTACAGTTATGATTTGTTGGTAGAAAAGAGAGGAAGTCCTTTCTGATTGCTTCTTTTTTCCAAGTGAAATAACAAGGTCATCAGCTGGGAACATGGGGAAGAAAGGAGTGTCTGAAATTTAAAGGAAGAGGAGAAGGTGAGGAAAAAGCCGTAGGAGATTGATTCCCAGCAGGACACTCTATACAGAACCAGCACAGAGTGGAATAGCATCAGAGAATATCAAACAGTCACCGAGTTGCCAAAAAATGAGGGTCAGTTGTGGAGTCGGGTGTGGGCATTTGAGGGGGGAGGAGTGGCTTCAAAGAGGTGTCAAAACGGGTGGCAGGGGTGTTTCACACAATGTTCACCTATCTCAAAAATTTAAAAGAGAACATCAAGATGGACTATCTCCACGTTGCTCTTCATGGAGATGCAAATGTTAAGAAGTAATAAATTATTTTTCTGATTCCAGGAGCAAAACATTTGTCAGCTAAAAACATTACTACTTTCACTTGATTGATTTGTAATAAAATGATACAGAGCCACACTTTGAACTAGCAACAATGGATACATATTATGACGCTTAATTATATAGCAATACATCCTGTAAAGGACAGAAGATTAATGACTTGTTAAGTTGAAGCAATTACCTAACAATAATAATAGTCACAATGACAGAATTATATGTTCCTTCAGAGTGCTTGAGAGTGTAGAAACCGGAAAGACTTACTCATTTAATCTGAAGAGTTTTATTATTTATTCTCTATGGTAGTTTTTATTTTTAGCTGCCGGCTTCTTTTTTTATGTAAGGTTTTAATTAATTCCTTTTACTGTTTTATGAATCTCTCTCTTAAGTACAGTTTTAGATAACACTGCAATTCAAATCTTTGAGTAGCTTGAAAGTTTCCTTTTTCCTTCAACACTTTTAAAGCACTTAAGCTCCAATATGGAGAGCCAAAAAAAGCAGTATAAATAGCTTAGCAATTTTGGACTTTCTTTGGGTTAAAAGGCACCACAACATTGTCATTTGCAAACTAAATCCTCACACCACTTTGTGATTGAGAGGACTAAGAAAAACAAACCACACACACTCACATACACAGTCTTAGTCCATTCAGGTTGCTTTAACAAAAATGTCATAAACTAGGTGGCTTTAACAGCAAACATTTATTTCTCACAGTTCTGGAAGCTGGGAAGTCTCAGATCAGGGAGCCAGCATGGTGGGTTCTAGTGTGGACTGCTGCCTTCTCACTGGGTCCTCCTGTGGTGGCAGCGGTCAGAGAGCGCTCAGGGTCTCTTTTATAAGGGCACTAATCCGATTCATGAGGGCTCCACCCTCATGACCAATTCACTAATCTAAATTACTTCCCAAAGGTCCTATCACCCAATATCATCACACTGGAGGGTAGGGTTTCAATATATCAACTTGGGGGCATGTTAACATTCAGTCCATAACACACACACACACACACACACACACACGCAAAACTTGTGGCTTTTTTCCAAACTCAAATATATTTAGGTCAAGTCTTTGACTCTATTTTAGATTTCATTGCAAGGAAGTGTTCTCAATTTTTTAATTATTATTCTGAATTAAAAATGAGCTTTCTATTTGAAACATTTTGCACTGTGCTATAATTCAAGTCTCAGAATGTTTTCAAAGTGGTTCAATATATTCCACGAAGTTAAAACTCTTTTCTGCCTTTCAAAAGAAAATGTCTCCATTTCCACTGTTAAATTTCTTTTACGTTTTTTACTGATCCACACTCACATTGGTTTCCTGGAAGAGCATCACGACACACACAAGATGGCACCTTCACATACCCATTTGAATGTCTTTGGGCGAAGTAGAAGCCCTTCTGTCCCACACAATCAAGACCACAGCTAGGTGACTAGTTTTTTGAATGAGCCAAACTCAACAGGAAAGAAAACAAAAGGATTACTGTTCTATAGAGCTCATTCTTGCTGTGCTCAACACCCTCTATCTAAACTGCTGTAACCAAGTAAATTGCACAATCTGGGGGCTGACCAGGAATCTGAGAGGACCAGGGCTCGATGGGATAAAGGCTGGGCATCCAACTGAATAACAAGCCTGAATGGGGACAATTATCCAATTCAAGGTCATATAATATAATGTCAATAGCTCAGACTTTGGAGTCAGGCCTATGTTCAAGTCCTAGCCACACAAGTTGGTGGCTGTTTAATCTTTCCAAGGTTACTCAACTTCTCTGACTTTAACTATAAAATGGGGATAACAATGGCTCTATCTCAGACACTTGTAAGGATCAAAAACAGATGATACGTGTAAGGCAATTAGCATATAAGGCATGTGTTATGCTTTTGTTGACCCAGTTTGTAAAGGAGAGAATGAAGCTCAGTTAATACTCAGAACAGTCCTATGAGGTAGGTTCTATTATTACCATCTCTGTTTTATAACAAATGAAGGAAAGCACAGAGAGTTTGAGTAACTTTTTCAAGGACACAGAGATAGTCCGAGCCAGAGACAAAAATCTAAACCCAGGTAGTGTGGCTCTGGAATCTGTCCTCCTAACCACTACACAAAACTGTTTCTCATAGTTCTTTGTTCTGAAAAGTTTTTTGAAATGGGAGTTAAAGCTGTGATTAGAATCAGTCAGTGGGTAGAAAAGAGGAGGACATGGCAACAGTGATGCCAGGCAGAAGTTAACACCAGGATCCAAACAGGCAGTACTTGCTTTTATGGGCGATGTGTTCATACAAAGATGGACATCAAGACAGTAGGCCAAGAGCCAGGAATTTCTGGAAGAATCCTTGGGGGGACCAATCCATATCTGGTGTTCAGTGATCATAGAATGAAGCTTCTAACCAGGGCACAGACATGCAGGAAATGCTTCAACTACAGGATATGAGGGAAGACATCTCCCCTTTATTGCCCTGAATCCTAAGTCTGATTGGTGGGGGAAATGCCTTGGTGCACATAAGATAGGTACAGGGCTTAAAGACAGAGAAACCAAAGCATGGATGGGCACCATCCAGAGGATGGCAGATTTTATACTTTATTCCCAATGATTAACACTTGATGTTGGTTACAGATGTAAGACATTAGTCTGGATATGCATGGCTGAGTTTACTTAACAGAAACATGACTCAAGGCTTCAGATGAGACCCCAAAGATTATGCTGGCCTGGGGCTTCTTTTTTTCTAAACTCTGAATGCCTGCACCCTTTTGCACAACCTCCAACCCCATTCCTGCTCCCCCCAACCTGTTCTTAAATAGGACAGTAGCTTGAGATTGTGGAGTTGTAATGAAACTTGCCTTTTACCATGGTTCCGACCTCTCAGAAAGTTATAACTAAACTTACTTTTACCATGGTTCCTTCAATGGGTTATTGGGTACGTGGTAAAATAATCCCAGGATCAGGCTGTATCTGGTTTCCCTTATATAGTCAAGCTGTTATTGACATTCTCCCTAGTTTACCCGAAAAGGGGCTAGAAAAATAGAAGCTAAACTGGACATCTTTACCCAGTTCAGATTTATATCTATACTGTTCCTCTTCACTCCTTTCTTCTCCCGTTCTCCTCTCTTCTCCTGTTCTTCTCCCTCTTTAGGTGTTTCTAGATGGGGCTCACGAAAACCACCAGCCTGTTAATACACATATCTTCTGTTCCCTGTAGGGCGAACAAGCTTTGGGCAGTCAGCACCAAAACTAGGGACAGCTCCTTTCCCTGGGGCTTCCCAGCCTGGTTCCCAGTTGTGGTTTTACTACTGGGCTGTAATTAGTAGCTAGGAGGTTCTTCGATTTCCCACCCTCACTGTGGCTTTTAATATCAGAGTCTGGCTGAACCACTAAGTTTATCTGCCACAATATTTTCAGAACTCTCAAGGTCTAGTCATAGATAAATAGAGTCAATAGAGACTCACAGGAAACATATTTGATCCAGTCTTAAGTCAGAATTCACAAATCAAAGACTTTTCTCTGGCATTTGTTAATCTAGTAAATTTCAGGTGTCGGATGCTTGGGTACACTTGGAATCCTGAAAGGGGTGGGAAAAGAGTAACAATCTCTGCATCAGTATTTCAGAGTCCATCCTGGTCTGAGTTGAACTCGCTAGGCTGGGCTCCTGCAATACCTCATTGCCTCTAGGGCCTCAACTACTGTTGATGCTTCCATAAACCTTCAAGGGGACGGCCTGACTGTTCTAGCACTGTTTGGACATAACTTAGAAGTTTGAGCTGGCACTACTAGAGTCATTTGAACACGTAGAAGGACATACCCCATGTTCTCTGGAATATTTTAAACTGTCTCTGAATTTTTCATCTCAGGCTCACATGTCCTCTGTGGTCAATCACAGGGACTGAGTTGGAATGTTACATTTTGGGGAGTCAATGTGCCCCCCGGGGAAGCTCAGGGAGCCAGTTAAAACCCTCAGGTACTAGAAGGTACTCTAGAAGTTACTCTAGTTTGGGAACACTGGTTTCTCTAAGTTTAATGCAGAGCATTGGGTTGTTAGAGAGCAAACACTAGGTTCTCCTACCTACCTGTCCGAGCTCACAGAGGAATTTGTGACCCATTTTAATGGAATGCCAAGTATAATTTCTCCTTTATTGCCAGAATAATAAAACACGTGAAGATGCTCTTCAAATTCTCATGTAGATGTTCCACAAGTATTCAAGAGGTGCCATTGTGACTCCAGAACATATCCAATCCCACCATTAAATGCTCCCGCCTCTGCTTGATGGGAGAGCAGAGGTGAAACATACTCTAGAAAATGTCAGGAGCAGCCTGTCAGCTACAGAGATCCCAGTAGATGGAGAAGAGCCTTCCTTTCCAGGCATCATATCGGAAGCATCATATTTACTGAAGCATCATATCTGTGGCCGGATAAGCTATGTCATGAATGTTCACATAATGAGTTCCTGCTGTGAGAAGTCATGAACGTACTACAAGGTAGGAACTGTTATACCACAGTGAGTGTAATCCTCAGTTTTTATCAAGGAACTCCTTGATGATTCCAGAAATAACATCTAGGAAAAGAAGTTCCTCCTGTAGGGATTGTACTAATAATTTTTAACATTTTCCATGTACCCAGTGATACCTCCTATGTATGTCAAAATTACTTGAGGTAATGGTATCTTTGAATGCTTTTATAACTCGGCTGGTTTCCAACATAAAGCCCGCTGTAACCTCAGGCATGAGGGAGAAAAAGAGCTAGTGGACATATGAGCCATGGAAACTGACTAACTACAGAGGAAGTGTTGGCCAGAGCAGCGGAACACATACATTTTGGAATTATGTGTGTAGATGTCAAGTGATACTGTGCCACACTTGACCTCTACTTGAAGATACTATGAGCCCCAGAAAGAATAGATACATAAATTTAGAGCTGAAAAACAAAGCCAAAGCCCCCAATTAATTTCTTATTTTATCCACAAGACAAACTTCCCAAATCTGACAGGGCTCAGGAATTTCCTGAAAATCACAAGTAGATTTAGCGGGCATGTCAGTCAACTATTACTACAATAACGCTACATAACAAATATCCACAAAACATCAGCGGCATAAAACAATAAGCACTTACTTAGCTCCTGCGATGCAGGTTAGCTAATCCAGATTGGACTTGGCCAGACGGTTCTGTTCCACATGTCTCTCAAACTTCTCCTGAGACCAGCAGGAGTGTAATGTTCTTCTCACGAATATAGCAGCAGCAGAAGAGAGGAAGTGGATACACACAAAGTCTCTTAAGGCCTAAGCTTGGAACTTGCACACTGGATTTACACATGACGCCATCAGCCAAAACAAGTCTCATGACCAATCTCAGAATCAAGAAGTGGGGAGAACAAATGTAGACTTTTAATGGGAGAAACTGAGCAGTCATTTAACAATGAAGATGAATACAGGAAAGGTAATGTGATCAGCCACAAAGGTGATCAACAAGCAGACAGCAGTGGGACTTGTGCACACCTGTGAAGATGACCAGTAGGTCAGGTCTGCTTCTGCAAAACGCATTCGCTTTACATGCTTGATACCTGGCCTTTGTTATTACTGACTCCAGAGCAGGAAGAACGAATATTGAATCAGATCTCCTCTGGTCAATGCATACTTTCTGAAATAGCTCTAAAAATGAAACTGGTGTTCATCCTTCCCCATAAACATGATACTTTAAATTCACTTAGCATATCACTAATATATGTGAATAAGTAAAAATATTCCAAATACCTTACAAATCCTTTACTGTCTGGACACAGAGTAGTGATCACTAGTTACTGTATAATAATTAGATGGCGAAGGAATAAACAACCTCTCTGGCTTTGCCAAGCTTTAACGATCTGACCATCTGGGTGTGGATAGAATGAACTTTGAAATGTCTCTTCAGAGACTTCCAAATGCATTAAATTCTCAGAAGGATTGGCAGTAATTGTAGAAATGATTGTGTTATGACAACCAAATAAGAAAGCTAGGTCTATCAGTTTGCTACTTAGGAATTATAAAATTAAAAGCAGCTCAGTAGGGTCTTGGAAACTTAACCATGTCCTTGAATTTTAAACAGTCTGTGAGTCCATTCAAATTGCCTCTCAGCAGTATGCTTTTGTAGAATCATAGAGGAATTAAGACAACACTTGCCATTTCTATGACTTTTGGATCATACCTTAAAGATTGTTCTGTGTCTTCACAAACATTCTTGTTTTTCTCTTTTACGTGTCTGGCCAGAATATTTATCTCAGAATATTTAACTAAGTGCAACTCAGCAGCTGTTCTCAGTTAATATCTTCAGGTTACATCAGTACATGCAAAGTAAAACCTGCTTTGGGTGTTTGTTTTTAAAGTCAGCAAGTCCACGCATAGCTTTGAGAACTTATATTTCCATCACCACCACCCCCCCATACACATTCTTCAAATCAGGATGTTCCAAGATCAAAGTGGTCATTGCTCTTGGAAGAGGAGGCATACAGTTCAGATATAATGTCATTAAGGAAAAATACATTAAGGAAAAATTCACATTATGTTGGTTGCCTGGATTATCAATGGTTGTTACTAGAAAAATAGATCTGCCTGTATAAAAGTTTCACAAAACCATATAAAGAGACACATCAGAACATTAGATAAAATTTTATCCACTAGATAATCCCCTTTATTTTTCCAAATGAGGCATGCCATCTGGCTTCCAAGAGAAGAATATTTCAAAATACACTTCCTCTAACATGGCAGATAACAAATGAGAGCTGACCCTGTATAGATAAATCATATGAGGGCTCTTCAGACATTTTAATACTTGTTAAAGTAAGGAGTTAAGCCATTCAAAATTTCCACAGATAGGGCATTTGTGACCATGCGACTGGAAATCAGTTATAACATGATCTCATCACTCCATGTACCCACTGCCTGGACCAGTGGCTTTCAAACTTTGTTGACCATGACACACAATAAAACACACACTTAACAGCACAACTCATTATGCACATACATCCTCAAACACACACACATATCGGAAATAACAGTTTCAGGAAATGGTACTTACCATCACGACAATGATGTACTCTGATATTTTGCTTCTCTTCTATTTCATTATGTTTCCAAATGCTGATAGCAATGCACTGAAAGTCATTTCACATCTGTTAATAGGTTGTGACACCTTTTTGAATTTTGGAGAAGTTGAGCCTTCGTAGGTGTCAAAGACCAGGTTCCCTGGAAATCAGACAACAAGGCAAAGCTTTAGTGCTTTGGGAGTTTTAGCTCAGGAAAGCAAGAGTGAGAGGAAAAGGAAATGAGTCAGGGAAAAAGGAAGAACACATATAAAATGGTGCATTACTGAAATGGCCACAGCGTCACAGGAAAACACAGCTGGTTTTTCAGTCACAAAGAAGGGACATCTCCAGAGTTTTTGCACAGAACCATTACCTCTTAGAAGAGCCCTTTGTAGAGGGTGGAAGAGAAAAGCAAGCTATTGGACGATAGCTCCTTCCCATGTGTAGTCTCTTACTGGTCAAAATTCACCTTCATTTCAACTCCCCATTTCTGGATTATGTCACCCAGTTCTCTGGGCAGAATCTGTTCCAATAAGGTCAGACCATATGCTAAGGCTGCTAGGACATCTGGCTGTGGAAGAGATGCCAACACCCAGATCACAATCCCAGGAAGCCGGAGACCACCTGAGATGAAGGGATGGCCATGGCAGCCAGTGTTTAAGACCTGATGACACAAGTTGTCACTGTTCTCTAGTTAGGAAATGGGACATGCAGCCAAGGGCCTGGAGTCACATAGGCCTGAGCATACCATGGGAAGCCCCAAAATCAAGGTTACTATATGGGGAAAACAGAGTCCTTGGAGATGGACAGACCTAGATATCCTATCATCTCCATTTTCTAGATATGTGATATCTATGTAAGTTGCTTTACCCCTTTGATGGATGATATTAATACCCTTGTAGAGCTGGTATAAAAACTAGAGAGAATATATGATTTCCTCCAAAAACACCTTTCACATCTTCTATTAGATTTATTCCTAGTTTATTTTTTGATGCTACTATAAATGGTATCTTTTTTTTTTCAATTTATGCACTTAAATTTATACATAGCAAGCTTCCTAAGCTTTCATTAATTCTAATATTTTATCTGTAGTTTTTTAATTCTTATGTAAGGAATCATATTATCTGCTAATGCTATTTTTCCTTATTACTTTTCAATCCTAATTTTAATTTTTTTTCAACTTTACTTCCTGTGCTAGCTAGAGCCTTCAGTACAACATTGAAGAGAACTGTAAAAATATGCACACATGTGCTCGCCGGGACAGGTTGAGGATGCCATGTGGTATTCAACATTATTTAAGATCACTATGTGCCATCCAAACCCCACTCCAACACCATTTTCATCACCTTCCCCATTCCTGTGTTAATGTTCCCAACAACCCCTGAGGTCTCTGCTATTTCTGCCTGACCTCACCAAACAACCATGCCATCAGAATCAAACAACAACAACAACAAAAACCAGAAGCCCAAAGTGATCTGAAGTGAAGGAGCTCCAGCTGAGGGGAAACAGAATCCTTCTGACACTGAGCAAGATGGTAAATACTACAGCAAGGAGGCTGAGGTGGGTCTGCAGGACCCTGGCAGATACTGTGAGCTGTACAAGTACACATGCCAGGAGTTACAGAGACTCGTGGCCAAGATCCAGGACCTGACTAGAAGGGGAAGCAAGGACGGGGCATTTGAGACTGAAGATGGAGGAACCAGGGCTCTGTGCATTTCACGACTAAAGAAGCGTACCCGATTAGCCCACATCACATTGAAGAAAGGAAAAGATCAGATCCCCAAGGCCAAGCAGAAAGTAGAAGCCTATCACCTGCAGCTCCAGAACCTGTTGTATGAGGTGATGTGTCTGCAGAAGGAGATGGCCAAACATCTGTAGTTTAAGTCAAAGGATGAAGAAATTGATCTGGTCAGTTTAGAGGAGGTTTATAGGGAGGCTCCAGCTATCAACAAGGCTGAAGGCACCAAACCCTTGCATATCTGGACTGGGAGCTGGCGTAGCAGAAAAGCCTAGCGGAGAAGTACTGAGAACGCCTATCCAACAAGGGGGAGGTCCTTCAGGAGACTGAAGTAAAGAAGGAGCCCCTGAGCAGCCTCACCTCAACAGCATCATGCAGGCTTCCCTTCCGGTGCAAGAGTATCTGTTCCTGCTGTTTAACCAGGCTCACAAGCCAGACACCTGCCACCTCCCCCTATGTCTACTTTGTCCAAGCCACTGCGTATGGACAGGCCTGTGATAAAACATTGTGGCAATCGAAGGCAGTGTGCATGTAGCCAAGGCTCTGTTCAAGTCCCATGAGGCCTCCTAAGATGGTGAGAGTAACTGGGATGCAGAGGACGGGAAGACCACAAAATGCCAGTGATTCACGCTGGGAGCGCAGTTGGAGGACAAGCTCAAGGAGACGCTGAAGAGGCACCTACTGTCTGTCGTGCTGCACCTCAAATACGAAGGTGACAGCGTACCTCACCTGACTTTCTACCATCTCATGAACCTCAACATCATGACAGTAAAAGCCAAAGCAACAATTGTCATGGAGCCAATCACCCCCATCAGTGGAGGTGACTTTCTGTCTCCTGACTCAGTCCTGAGCTGTTTGCATTCTGGGGATCATGAAAAGAACACTCCAAAGCCAGCCAATGAGTACCAGCTGGATAAATTTGGCATCCTGACTCTGAGAGATTATGTACTTGACCTAGGTCACCCCTATTTGTGGGTAAAAGCTGGATGGCCTCCACTGCCCCAAAGATCCGCCCCAGCACACGGGGATTGCTGGCCACTCACTGAGTGCCAGCCACAGGGAGACCCCATGAAACTGCTGAAGACCAGGCTGCAGTCCTGCCTGGCCATCCACAGTTTGCATCCATGGAACATGGCTTTGGACCGTTACCAGCGATTGCCAGTACCTCTTCCCTGAGAGGCTTGTCTCTTACCTGCTAAATGGGCGACAACTGCCCATGAGGATTACACAGAGCTGCAGTTCACCAAAGACACTGGAGCTGTCTGGGGACACTAATCTCTACTACATGGTACTCGGAAAGGGGCACAGCCAAACTCCAGGCTGCTCTGGCTCTGAACTCCAGCTACCCCTCCATCCCATTCATTTTCCAGCTCTATCTGAACTGGAAACGAGGGAAAAACAACAGCAATGATGACACTACCTGGGCAATGGAGAGCAAGGTCAGGGTGTGCTACAAGGAGCTGTGCGGCCCCTGGCACAGCCATCAGCTCTTGACCAACAATTACAGCACCTGTGCTTGCTGCTGGACATCTACCTGAAGACCGAGAGCCATGACGCCAGTGTGGAGGGGCCCAAGGAATTTCCTCATGAGAAGATGTGTCTGTGGCTTCTCAGGGATCCCAGCAGAATGAAGCGGTCTAAACATAACCATACTCAAGGATTCTTCAGACATCACCGACCTCCTGCTTGGCCTGGTATTTCCTCCCCTACACCCGAAGTGCTGTGCCTCTGATTTCCTTTCTGGTCCACATGTAGCTCTTGATTATCTCCAAAGACAGGTTTTTTATTTCTAGCCTATTAAAGTGTCACCTGACATAAATAAATACACAAATAAATAAAGCCATACTTGTCTTATTCCTGATATTGAAGGGAAAGCTTTCATATTTCACTAGTAAGTCTGATATGTGCTGTAGGCTTTTCATAGTTGCTCTTTATCAGGTTAACAAACTCCTTTTATTTCTAGTATGCTGAGTTTGTTTTGTTTTGTCTTTGTGAATGGATGTTGAGTTTTACCAAACCATTTTTCAGCATCTGTTGAGACCACCTTTTTCCCTTTTGTTAATGTGGAGAATAACATTGATTTTTTTTCTAATTTTTTTTTAAATAAAAATCTTCCATTTCTAGGATAGACAGAACCTAGGTATATTGTATTTTCTTTGCTAGATTGCCTTTGCTAATATTTTAAGATTGTTGCATCTATGCTCCTGAATGAGTTTCACCTGCAATTTTCCTTTCTTGTATAGTCTATCTCAGGTTTGTGCTGTCAAGGTTACAGGTTACACTAGCCTCATAAAATCAGTTGGGATATGTTTCCTCTTTTGCTTTATTTTGAAAAAGTTTCTGTAAAATTGAAAGTATTTGTTTCTTGAATGTTTGGTTGGAGTCCATGGTAAAACCACCTAAAGTCCGGAGTTTTCTCTGTGAGGTCTTTAACTACCTGTCAATGTTGTTAATGGTTAGATGTGTTCTGTTTCTTCTTGAATCAGTTTTGATACTTATATTTTTCTAGGAATGTGTAAATTTCATGTAAATTTGCAAATTAATTGGCATGAAGTTGTTCATACTATCATTTTATTACCTGCTTAATGCTGGCAGTTAAACCCCCCTTTTATTCTTCATGTTGTTTAGTTGGGACTGCTGTTTTTTTCTTGATCAATTTTGCCAAAGACGTGTCAATTTTATTAGTCTTTCCAAACAACCAAATTTTATTTTGTTCATCCTTTTTATTCAATGCTTATTTTCTATTACAATCATTTCAGCCCAGGTCTTCATTTTCTCCTTTCTTCCAGATTCTTTGGGTTTACTCTGCTGTTCTTTTCCTATCTTCCGAGGATGAATGTATCACTCATTGACTTTCAATCTGCTTTTGTTGTGATACAATCATTAAAAGCTAAAATTTCTAATTGCTGCTTTATCTGCACTCATATGTTTTGATAGCATTTTTCACTATCATTCCATTCTAAATATTTTCCAATTTTATTATGATATTTTCTTTGACTCATGATTTACTTAAAATGTATTTCTTAATTTCTCAGTCTATGGAGTTTCACTGGTCAACTTTTGGTTATTGATGTCTAGCTTTACTACAATGTGTTCAAAGAATGGTCCAGGACTTGGAAAATTATTGAGACTTGCTATATGGTCAACGTTTGCAAGTGTCCCTTGTGTTCATGTACAGAATTCATATTCTTTTGTGGGGACATGTTTTTTTTACACATCTACTAGACATGATCATCAATCATATCGTGTAAATCTTCATTTTCCTTACTGATTTCTTATGTGTCCCATCACTCGCTCTCTGAGAAGTATATGAAAGCCTCCTTCCGTAACTGTGGATATATTCATTTCTCTTTTAGTTCTGTCAACTTTTGTTTTATTCATTTTGAGATGTTGTTAGGAAACACAAATTTTAAATTATTATATTTTCCTGGTGAATTAAATATTCTATCACTAAGAAGAGATTATCTAATTACACTTTTGCTGTAAAGCATATTTTGTCTGATATTAAAATAACTATAGCATCTTTCTTTTGATGAGACTTTCCTGATACATTTTTTTTAGTCTTCCTTTTGTGTTGTCATCCAGTCTAACAATCTTTATATTTTATCTGAAGCATTTATTCCATTTACGCTTTTTTGTAATTATTGACACTTTTACTTGTATCTGCTACAGAAGTTTTCAGTAGTACTATTAGTAGCTTTCAGTGAAAGGGTTTGTCTGAGTACCTGTCCTAGCACATTGTCATAAATAGAAGGTGATATTATTCGTGTAAATTATCTGGAACAGACTGGGCATTCAATAAGCAATAGCTGTTATTATTGTTACAGTTTATTTTCCTAGCCACACCAGCATGCTGTTACCTTATTTCTTCATGGAATCATCCTTCATAAAGAAAAAAGGGGGGGAGGGGGTAAATCAGTGAGGAACTAATTCTTCATTGATTTTACTATTAATAGAATACCAAGGCTAAGTTCTGAATTCTAGTAATTTGAACCAGAAAAGTAAAAGGCCATGGTCATACATGTGTTCCAAGGTCCTCTAATAATAAGACAGGAAAAGAGAACCAGCTCCCTTTATTTTAGGTTCAAACACAATACCCTTGATCATGTAAAACACAGTGATGAGTTGAGAAAACAAAACAAAAAACAAAAGACAGATCAAATTATGCAGCAAACTTTGCCAAGAACAAAAAAGAAAGAAAATGAAAGGCCTCTTTTTCCACATAAGTCATAAATATCAATTGGTTAATATAAAATGTTTTTCATCGCTGCGTGGCAGCATCTGATCAAAACTGCAGTGTTTGGTGACTGTTGCTGCCTCTGTCTGCAGGAATGGGAAACAGGTTTGACACTGTAATTGCAGAACTTCTAAACCAGACAGGGTCATTGTAAGGATACATGAAAATCACCATAATACTCAATCACAAAAGTAAATATGAACACGCCTAAATACCAATATCTCCTCACTATTATCTCTTGCCAAGTTTGTACTGACAGAACCAATAAAACGAAAAGTGACATTTTTTCCACATTTATCTCATTGGTAAAATATCAACCACATGACTAGCTTTTGAACTGTCAAGATAATGGCAACATTGAACACTTCTCAAGGGAAGATGTCAAAGATAGACCCAAACTGTTACTTAATACTGTTATCCCTTTTCAGATGAGAAGCTATGATTCCAAGGACAGCAGTAACTCAAGAATGGCACATCTGCAAAAACAGAATCAATCGTGACAGAACAGTTCTTTCATTTGTTTGTTTGTTTGTTTGTTTCTAGATATGTTATACGGATCAAAGTTACTGGAATGCTAAACTCTCATGGCTCTGAAATGTGAAATAGTTATTAGCCATCCTGTGGAAGAACATCAGAATTTAAGAGTACTTGGATATTTCCCCACAAGTACAGGAATCATAAGGAAAGTGGAGCTTGGGGTCATTTAAGGTACATCCCCACTCCCAACTGAGAGATAGGCAGTAAAAGGAGGGGATGTAAGCTAGTCAGGAGACAGTTTGAAGCTACTACAAAGTGTCCAAGACCAGTTGTTTGCAAGTTCCCAGAAACGGTCTTCGGAGAGGAATTGGTAACTGAGAATGTTGGCGATCTATGGAGTGAGGGGGCAGGCTTCAGACCCCTGCCTGGCATATAGGGAAATTTTACCCTGAGTATTTTACCCTGAAATGCAAAGTCAGGACCCGGACACCCTGCACAGTCTGAAACAGTTACAGAAAACGAATATCAGCAACTATAATAGATTGGACACTAATATAAGTCACCAAGGGAAACACATAGTTAAGCATAATTACATTAACTTACTGAAAAGTAGATGTAAGATAATTACTTGAGTTTGTTGATTTCTGAATCAGCTCCAGGCCTTAGGCCTGAAATATATGCTGATGGTTGGGGCATTTTAATCATGAGCCATAAAGTATCTTAATTCCAGGACCAAAATAAGAATCCTTACGGAGACCAAGTAGTTCTATATTTTAAGGGGAGAAAACCGTAAACATTTAAAGGAATTTTTTTTTTTGTCTTCACATATGACATAAATTGAAGGCCAAATCAGGAACCAAAAAGTATTCCCTAAAACATAACTTGCAACCCACCCAAAAGTCCTTAGTGTTTTATACCCTAGCACTATGCACTGTTGAGCCAACTGTATTGTGAAACTATTCCACTGAGTAGGACAAGTAGGAGTTGATACATATTGCATGCCAGGAAAGTTTTGTGAGACAGAGACATAAATAAGACATGGTCCTTTCCATGAAGTAAACATTTTTTTATAAAGAGGCCATAAAACCTTTGAGAGGAGCCTTGTATAATTATTTACTTTTAGTATTTACGTAGTGTTTGTGTCCATGTGGCTCTAGACATTTGGACACGAAGGCAGGGGGCTCCACAAATGTTACTGAATGAAAAAGTATGTGGCTCATGTATTAGTTTTCTGTTGCTGCCACAACAAATAACCACACATGTAGTGGCTTCAAACAATACCCACTTACGCTCTCACAGTTCTGTGGGTCAGAAATTTGGGCACAACATACCTCAAGGCAGCTCTACACAGGGATCATAAGGCAGAAATCAAGGTGGTAGCCAGGCTGGGATCTTATCTGGAAGCTCGGGGGAAGATTTCCCTTTCAGGTAGAATTTGGTTCCTGCTGTTACAGGACTGAGAGCTCCATTTGCTTGACACATGGCCCCTTCATCCTCAAGCCAACAACAGTACCTCGAATCTCTGACTTCCCCTTCTGCTGCCATCCAGAGAAATATCTTTGCTTTTCTGGAGTTGTATGATTAGATTAGGCCTCCCGAATCTCCCTATTTTAAGGTCAGCTGATTAGTAACCTTAATTACAATCTGCACAGTTCCTCACGCTATGCAACGTAACATATTCACAGGAGTAACATCAGCATCAACGTTCTGCCTACCAGTTCATTTGATTGCAAATAATATAAATCTGCCTCAAGTAGCTTAAATCAAAGGGAATTTATTGACCAATTGGGAACTTAAGGTGTGATGCGGCCTTCATCATGGATGGAGTCTTTCCTAAAGATATCAGTTCTCAGACTCCATCTCTCAGCTCTGTTCCCGGCTGGGTATGGCCTCATTCTCTCCCACTGCAGACGGATTTCCTTCTATTTCAATTTTTGTGTTCCCAGATTAGTGACCCACAGAACAACGGAACTTCTCCAGTCCAATGTCCAATCAGAGCCGCTCTCTCTGGACTTTGAATTTAAGCAGAGAGTTCAGTAATGGGGAAATGGTTGGGGCTCATTCATTCTAACATATTTCATTCTTGATACTGAAACCCACTTTATCCCCCAGAGCAATCTGGGTCTTGACCTTTTCTGAATCTTACCTTCTTGATCTCCTTTAGTAAGTAGATGTTATATGGTGCCCTAGACATATCCCCTTTACCAGTCACTGTACCCATTACCCAGCTGCTGTGTGTACTGCATCTATCGTGGTTCCCCAAAAATAGGACCTAGCCGGATCATCAGCTCTAATGCGGCTTTTGGAGCAAAAATCAATATAAGATCCAGTCTTATTTTACTGTAAAACCGGGTATAATATAATACAATACCGGGTCTTATATTAATTTTTGCTCCAAAAGACACATTAGAGCTGATGGTCTGGCTAGGTCTTATTTTGGGGGAAACACAGTAGCAACTTACACCTTCAACTTTCTCCAGAGCATTGCCCTTGGCTACCTCACTCAGAGATGCCTGGGAGTTTTCAGTATTCCCCCACCCCAAGGCAGCCAATGACTGACTGATAGGGAAGCACAAAATTCCAGCCTCCTTACCTTAAGATATACACTTCTAAACTAAGACCTTATCTAAGACCACATCCTTGCTTAGCTCCTCGCACTTACCTGTAGTGCTTCTCTCACTTCCTTCCAAGTTTTCCTGAAGGGCCGAACCCTCAATATGCACACCTCATTCCTTGTCTGAGGCTTGGTGTTTAGGGAACCTACCTATTTCCTGTTGACTCTGCTATTGCTAAAATCTTACCCAATGTCCCATTTTTGTTCAACTCAGCCAGAGTTCATTTTTGTTGCTTAAAATCAAAGAACTACAACTAATACTCTCAGAACAGAGAAAAAATGGAAAGGGGAGAGGGTCTATGTTGACAATCCCACTAGGGCCACATGGGGTGGAGAAAAATATTGTGATGGGGAAAGTAGTTATTTTTGAGTGTCTTAAATCGCTGACTAGCTTGTATGATCCAAGAGAGAGAGAACCATGTGCTACTCACCTTTATATCCTCCATAGCGTGTAGCACAAACAAGGCCTTGTATAAAGCAGATGCTTAATCAATATGAACGGATCTATTTCACAGAGGAAAATTTTCCAAAGTGATTATACTCTATCAAAAGGCAATATGGCAACAAATTGAAAATGAACGAAAGTGTTTTTCTTATTGACATGGTAAATTACAAAGTATGTCTACATACGTCATTCCATGTACTCATTACAGCGATTATGCAAGGTGAGTTTTAACAACAGCCCCGTTTTACAGATGAGCCTTAGAGCCATAGAAACTTGCCCAAAATAGCATAGCTATAATAGTAAGGATTGAACAAGAATCCAATCCAAATTCTGTATTTCTTCTTCTGCTAAACACAATGTCCCTGACGAAGGGAGTCCCCTCCCTACTTGGTCTTGGGTTTGGTGTTCTTGGCGCCTGAGATTAAAGAGAGTGACAGAGTGACTGTGATGATGAGAACGTACAGTGTGCTCTACTGACTGTCATTTCTTTCAAAAGGAGATTAGTCACAGCATGAAGTACAGCCACAGAGGGCGCCTAAATGATGTGTGAAAGACAATGGGGGTGAAGCATGTCGGGGGTGTAGGAAGAAGGAAGGAAGATCTCCCCCCATTCAGAGTTCTCACAGGTCGGTTTCATTGTTACCCTCTTCTAATTTCTGGCATCTATTGTTTCAGCTGCTGAGTGCTTTGAGTTTCTTCCCCAAGAAAAAAGCACAGCCAATCCAATTTCTCTTCAATTATCTAGTTTAAGTCACATCCCTTAAAGCATAATTAATTAGTGTGGTGTGTGGCTATTTCCAAACCAGGAGCCAAAAACTTTCACTTTAACCATTAGGAAAATATCTCCCACCCAGAGAGAGCGCTCTCCTTGATTGTTCTCAATGCCAAAAAGCAGAGCATGAACAGGTCATCTGTCTCAAATACATAGGTATCACATAGGCGCCGTGTCTGGTCTTCGAGGTCCAAGAAAATACTGAATGTCATCTGAGTACCTCTTGAAAAATCCTCTGCAAATCTGTTTGAAATTGTCTGCTGGCTGGAGGTTTCACACTCACACTGATGGTGTCTGATTTTTCATTCCTTTCTTTAATAACATTTTTATACCTGGGGCCATCGATTTCAAGCTACTTTATTCTAGGGCTGTTAGGCTCCATATCAGCTGGAAAAACAGGAAAATATTCCCTGAGCACCAGGCTTCCCTGCCTGCCCACCATCTCTTAAGGGCTCTACAGGAGTCATACCGACCTTGCCTGGCAATATCTTGAGGTCAGCCAGCAAATCCTTCCAAGTGCAAGCCAAGCACACACTGAAGACAAAATAATCCACCGATATACTTGTCCTTTGATCAAGAATTTTAAAGCACTTTTCCAAGAACCAAAACATGAAATCTCCCTCCATACACAATATTTTATTGGCCAGTACTGTTACTTCCAAAGTGGTCCCAGCCACATATCTACCTACATTGTGATATAAGGATCAGAGAGGTTAAGGGATACACCTTAAATTATCCAGGGGTTCAGCAGAGTGGGTTTCTTGTCCACACTTCTCTCCCTAGGTCTTGGCATGGTTGTTTACAAACACCATTGTCTCTGAAAGAACTTGTAAGTTTTTCTGAAATCAAACCAATTATCTTGGTGCCAGATTCCCAATAAAGGATAACATCACCACCCCTTTTGTCTTTCATTGTCCCTATTTAAAAGATTATTATTTATTTTTAACTGAAATAACATCTAATACTCATATGTTTCTTGGATAGAGGATGTGGGAATGAGGAAAGGGGGACTAACATCCATTGGCAGTCCGAAAAGGAAAGTGAAGACGTAGTACTCCAAGTAAGATAATTCAAGGGAGGGTGAATTCCAGGGGTGTGATTCACAAAGGCATGGGTTTAGGGGAGCTACACAGACGAGTGCAATAAACTGGAGGCAGTGACAACTCAGGTCTTACCCCCAGTGGACCTGAAGAGAAAGGGGAGGGAGCAGTTATCAGAATCCAGAAAGAGAGAGAAATGGATGGAGTCTGCTATGTTGTAAAGAACAGTGACTTTTGGCAGAAAGACACAGCCACGTCTCACAGGGAGGGGGGCCAAGGAAATACATCCCTGAGCTCATTGTTTTCACCCTCCTACAGCTTCCTGCAAGGGTTTCCCTTCCAGCAAATCCAAAAAAGAAACCTTAGAGCTTGGAGAGCGCTGACGGTCTAGTCCATATAGGTTAGCCTCTCAAGACCAATAACTTTAATGGGTTCTTGCAATCCTCAGAAGTAATAACAGGAACCACATATTGTATTACTGGTATGTACCAGACACCAATACTTGATTTCTTCTACTCCCTTTACCACCATCTATTATATTTTATCTCTGTCTTACAGATATGGCAACTGAGACTTTCAATAACTTGCCCGATGGGGTCACATAGCTAGTAAGTGCCCTATCCTGGTTTTGAAGGCCATTCTGTCTACCACCAAAGTTTATGTTCTTTTCAGTACGTCCCACTGCATATAAAGTGTCCATTGTACTTAGCACAGAATGTAGTGTAGTAGTAAATGGTAGCTTGGCAGGTAACATTAATGATAAGAAAAGAGCTGCCTCTTATGCAATCACTATATGCTATGTGCTGTGCCCTTTATATATGTTTTCCCAGTTCAGCTTCACAGCCACCAATAGATCTCATTCAAGAAGAAAAACTTCTGTTGTCACTGGAGAGATGAACAAATTGTGACTCAGGACTGTGTGGTGGTCTTGATAACATGCCTCTTGGATCTCCCACTGCAGGGAGTGTTATAGACTAAGACCTCCAGGGGCGGCACTCTGAAATCTCAGTGCCTTTGCTCTGAGGTCACACTTTCCAGCAGCTACTCCCAATCAATGACTGAATGCAATAGTGATATACTAAATCAGACTCGTTCCTGGGAGATGTGGGATTTCTTTGACAAGCAACTTTGGCTTGAGTAATTCTCGGTGGCCTCACCAAACTTTTCTTAGAACTTCACTTCAATCTAAGATGTTTCCTTCCTCCCTCCCTTCTTTCCTTCCTCCTTTTCTTCCTGGTCAGATCTGCATTATAGTCTGATGTCTCCCTCAGCCTTTTGCAGCTTCCTTTCTATTCTTTTTTCACAGGCACTTCCCCTAAAATTTTCTTGTAAGTTTAATTCTGTCTTGGTATCTACTTTTGGGCACATCTGCTTCTTAGTAGGCCCTACTAACACAGACCATAGCAGTCTCAGTGAAATTGTAGTTTTAAATATAGCATTTTACAGATGACTGAGTATCTGTTTAGTACTAATTATTTACAGATTTGTATAAAAGATAAAAAGAGACATAAATCAAGCACCTATCCACAAGCAGCTTACAATCTAGCAACACACTCTGTATGCACAAATACATACTTTAGCTGGTTACCTGATATGCCAGAAGGAGACACCATACTGGGCGGTCAGACTCCATCCTTTTGTGTTTTATGTTATTATCAGAGGGAATTCCATGCATGTTCCCCGGCAATGTGTTTCTTTGAAAATTTCATTCTAAATCCAATATCAAATTGTGGTTTTTTTGAATCCTAAGTGGAAATGGCTTGGCAGGAAAAAAAACAATGAACCAGCGGTCTCTGTCCAACTGTTTAAAATATGTATTTTCCAAGTATCCTATTCTTTCCACTGTTTTTTTTTTCCCTCAACAAACACCTCACAAAATATATTTGCACTCAAGAAGTACTCTGAGGCAGATGAAGATAGTAACAAAGTCATTGGTCTAAAGCATTGAGGCATTCTTTTTACTTATATGACAGACTGCTATATATATATATATCCCCTTGAAAAAAAAAAAAGTAGAAACTTCCCCTGAAATTTTCTTTCATAGATATTTGACCAGTATTCTTTTCTTTCTTCGTATGAGTCTTTAAGGTGTATTGTAACATACAAAAGAGACAGAGACAGAAAATGATTCTAGTTGCCTTTGTTGTTTGGTCTGAAACATATCTTCTTGTACAAGTCGAAAAATTAAGAAATGAAAGACAATTTTAATTTTCTATCATTTTCTTGCTTGAGGGAAGTCTTGGGCTTTTTGTTTAAAAAAAAAAATCCTAAAGTCCTAAATAATAACCACCACCATTTCAACATGTATGGAGTCTATAACAACTAATTAATCACTCTGGAGGCAGGGTGAAGCATCAAGATATAGATCATTTTCATAACTTCCACTTATGCTGTTAGTTTATTTAGTGATTTAAGTGATTTCTCATCTTTGATAAATTACTAAAAAATCAAACAACAAACAAAACGTTAGTGAAACTATTGCCTGAAGGGAACAGGGAGTCTCCAAAGCTTGAAGATATTTTCTCAACTGCCAGAATGCCCCCATTTATACCAAAACCAGTCTGTAAAATGTAAGCAAGAGATTAATGGAGAAAGTCTCTGCTTTTCTAGAGGTCTCTAAATTCTGTGGCTAAATGTCTTCAATCATTATACTGTGGCATCTCCAGCCCAGCATGAGCTCTGACTGGAGCTCAATGAAACATGGGTCCCAAGCAGTTATCTTCTCAATTGTGATGACAAGTGAGAGCTCACTGACCAGCTCGACCTATCCGAGGCCTCTGCCAGCTGCCTGGCATTCAGAACACCTATTCAGCTGAAGGGGCAGCATCCTCTCTACCTTACATATCAGACACCCCAAAGAATTACACTTATTTGAAAATAATTCTTGACAGAAGTCGAAGAAAAATATGGAAGTGTTCTAAACTCAATGAAATGAGTAAAATCTCTAGTCAATTTCATCAACTTTATTAGGGCTCAAGAAAATCCTATTCCTTCTAAAGAACTTTGTCTCCCTTCTTCGTGGTCTGTAAAATTTCAGTCTCAGCATGTAATTTTGTCACAATCTGTTTTAAATATGCTATTCTTATCTTCCTTTACTGAGGGTAATAGTCAACCTGTATCCTCCCTCCCCCTAAACTACCTCACCCAGCAAAGCAGTGGTTTGCACTTAGTAGACCAAGAAATAAGTAATGAATACTGGATGTACTGGGAAAAATAAATTATTTTTGCTCTCACATATATTTTAACTTTCTGGACTACTGATTGATGACCAAATTATTAAAAAAGAATTTCAAATATTCATAAAGATATTGTTCATAAAATACAGAGAGAAAAAGAGAAAGAGAGAGAGAGAGATTTGTAAACTGAACAATATTTGTCTTCAAATTACTGTGACCAGAACTACCTATGTCACCACAAAATTGTTAACTGGTTACTTCTGTCATTTAAAGACACTTTCTATTTCTTTCTCTTTCCTAGCTCACTTTCTTTCATTAAGTCTTCCTGTGAAATTTCCCTTTCAAATTGGGTCACAAAGGCTGTGGATTCCCTCCTTTCTGTGAGACAGCCCATTGGAGGAAAATGCTAACTGCCTAAGATGGATAGAGATAAGATTCCTCTGAAGAGTAGCTGAGCTTCAAGGTTATATGAAAGGGCATTTTAAATTGTGGTTGCTATAAGGAATCAAGATTATTGTAGGAAGGTTAAAACATTCAAAAGCTGAGGCAGCACTGATGAAGATTTAAGGAGCCCTCTGGGAAGCAATTCTGCCTGCATGAGCAGCATTTGCCAGTCTACCCATTTTGTTTCATGCCCAGGATTTTTGGAGAGGAATCGATAAGAGAGGCAGGACAGGAAGGGGGAAAGTGCTTCAAGACAGCTTGCCATGCCAGAGGCATTTCTCTCCCTTATATGTTCTTTTAACTAAGCAAGGAACCATAATCCTTATTAGAGGCCAACACAACAGGGCCGTTCTCACCTGAGAAGAACTGCACTCTATAACTGAAAGTTACCGTATGCTTTTCCTAGCACACCTGGTGTTACTAATGGCCTGGGATATTGAAAGATTGTTTTTCAATCCCTCTGACAGAGGCAAAAGTGTCCACACCAATGAGGCAGCACGAAAGAGAATTTTGAGCGTCTGGATATTTCAGTAATTAAGATGGCCCAGAGCACTTTGGTCTGTTATTAAGTGGAAAGAAGTAGTTTCCACCATTTGCAAATATATGCCCTGCCTTATCTTACTTGTATCTTCTGGAGGCTGAGCACTGAACTTAGAGTCCTAAACGCTTCACTGAGCCCCGTTACCACTTACTATCTTGTAACTTTGGGCAAGTTACTTAGTTTCCCTGAGCCTGAATTCTTCTACGTACAAAACTGAAATATTTGTATTTGCCTTACTTAGTCAAAAGAGGTTTTGCAAGACTCAAAAGGGGAAATAAATGTGAAAGCATTTTATATGTTATAAATCACTGTGGAATGGACTGTGCTAAATGGATTCACTATGGGTGGGGGTCCTTGATGATCTTGGCTTGAGTTCCACTAACCATAAACATGTGGGTGGTCCTGACCTGACCATCATCCAGCCCTGGGGCCGACTTTCCATCACCTGAATTTAGTGTTAGACGGAGTATGAATGAATTGAAACCAAATCAAATCTGTTCTCCTTGTTCCTGACAGATGTCCCGGTAATTAGCATTCCAGAGTTATTTTCAAAGATAAGAATTGAGAGATAAATCATAATTGCACTGGTTTGGGTCCTTCAAAACTAGAGGGAATTGTCTGCTTTCTGTGTTCCATTAAATTATTTTTTGGAGAGGCCAAATTAAATAACAAACGTTTATGTATTCCATAGACTGTACATCAATATTCATGTTCTTTCCTCATGTTCTAGAAAACTGTTGTGAAAAGTACTCCTTTGCCCCTTGGATTTCAGAAAAGATGTTTTATTTTTCCTACTAAATCATTTCAAATTATAGTCCATGCCAGTGGTGTACATTGTGTATCCTGCCAGTCAATAGCTAGGCTGCAATGGCATTCACCCAGATTCTCATTTTTACATAAATGGGTTTAAAACACGCTCTCTATATTACACCTTAATCTCATGCTGCCCAGCAAAATATATATGATTCAATATAATGCAAATAATATTATGATGAGGAAAAGTTACCAAGAAGTCAAAATGGTGTTTAAAGACTTACTATAAAATCCATATGCTCACTCTGAAAACGGTCCAAATAAGCACTAGAAACTGACAGTTTAATGTGGTACTGAAAAGGTCAGATCAAGAAGCAAGAAGTCTCATGAAACAGAAGCACATGCGAAAGAAACAGCCAAAAGAGTATCATGACTCCTGTAAAGAACTCAATATAGCAAGGGGCCCAAATTTTTAGTCCCAAGCTGAATATACTTCTGTTCACATGAGAAGCAGAGCCATGTAGGTGTTGTGTGTTTGTACTAAACCAAATGAATGGAAAATTTAGCCACAAAATACCTTCCTTGGAATTAACACATGTGAACAAACACTTAGATTTTAAATTTCTCTACATACCGAGATTTTACACATCCATCTGCCATTCAATTCAGTTGCCTGATGAGAATTCTCCATGTGTATGGTACTTGACTTTGTTTTCTATACAGTTTGCCGCTGGCTGCTTTAGAATAATGTTTTAGACAGGGTTATTGTTTTATCTATTCCCATGGTGCTTTTTCAGGGTGAACCTCTTAAATAATTTTTGCTTACTTCAGTGTAGCTTCAAATGTGGATCTTTTTAAAGGACATTGAAGGATTTGCCAAGGCCTTATTTTGAATGTATGGCCTATGATAACACCATCCTTATATTTTACCACATTCCCATATTCCAGATGGAGAATCTGAGGCAGAAAGGGGAGACATTGATTCAGAACCTTCAGTGAGAGAGTCCAGTGAATGAACTCATGTTTCCAAGTCCTTTTATTATAATAGTTTTCTGGAGCTGCCTTAGAAGACCTTCTTCCAGGCATGATCAGAACTCTGACAAACAACTAACTACTGTTAAAAACAAGAAATTGACTTCTGGAACTCCCTCTAATTGACATGAGTGAAAACAAAAGCCAATAGGAACAAATAACTTTAGCTCAGGCTGCATGTGAATTCTGACAGTAAAACTCGGAAACACAAACATGCAACTGTTCAACAGAAAAAAACAAAAAGCTTCAACATGTCCCTCAATCCAACATAAATCAAAAGAAACAATAATAGAGTCGTGAGGTACTTTCAAGCTGACCTGGACAAAGCAAATCACTGAGCTGCAGTATAAAATCACTGAGGAGAAGCCTCTTCTCGGAACTGGGCAACACACTCCAGGATAACATATGCTTCCCTATTCTTGTTTTCCCACCAGTGTAGCCACCTGACTCAGTCTGAAGTGGCAGTGCTACCTGTGCACTGGGTCTAATGGGAAGTTGCAGCCCCAACCTCCATGTAAATAAGGGTAAGAGTCAACAAAATATTTAATCAGATATTTTATGTAATGAGGAAAAGCTGGAGTGGGGAGGGGGGGAAGGAACATAGAAATCATAGGCAGAAGTCTATCCCAGCATTCTCCTCCCCTAGAATGAGAAATGAGAACAATGACAAGAAAAGATTAAATTTTGAGGATTCTTTGGTTTGTGGCTACTGGTAAGTACCCCTATATTTTGATTCAAAAATATTTATTAATTCTTATAGCAACATTGGTAGTAACATGCACTCAGGAATGGGTATTTTTTTATTCCAAAATTGAGAGACTTTTTCTGGCTCAAAAAATATCTTATAAAGTAAGAATTGGAGAAAGAAATAACAATGTCACAGCAATCAGTTGTAAGTCAGCAAAACTAAAAGTAACAGAAATAAAATCTCAACTTGCTAGTTCAGAGACAGTTCTCCCTCCTTTCAACACTGTCACAACTTAGGTGTAATTTTATGTTTACTTTGTAATGTATTTTATGACAAGTTCTTCCTCAGCCGAGGAGTCATTTTGAAAATGTTTTGAATGGCAAAGTGTGTTTTGAATCATTCAAGAATTTTTGGCAAATTAAATTATGCAAAACTAAATTTTATACAGCTCCTAAACCTATTTCTAAATTGAGAGCCATTCAAATAAATTGTTCACATATATACTAGTATTCTATCTGCCACAAATTCATGACTTTTTGAAAGGAAACTGTCCATAATGATCATAGAATCATAAACCCAGTAAGACTGAGCTTTGGAGACCACCTATTAAAATCCCCTCAATAGAATATGAGACTGAGTTAAAGAGCCTAAGCCTAACCTTTAACAAGACAGCTGTAAATAGATTTATTTTCTATTAGCAAGTTGCTAATGACTTTTTAAAAACATATTGCAGGATCTTGCTCTTTCATTAAAGACTTGTTTCAATCCTTTCTCACTAACTCCAAAAGAGAAATCAGATTTGACATCTTGTAACTTGCTCCCTAAATATAAGAAGACATTTGTATACACAGCTAGTTCTTTATAATTTTGACTTTTGTACATTTTTATTTCTATTTTCTTGTCCTTTAAGATATTTTTTCCAAAGTCGTGCACAGGAAATGTGTGTATGCATATACGTGTGTGTTTAAGAAATGTCATGAGCACAGAGGAAACCTGAGTAGATGCCTCTCTGTGGTCATTAGAAGAGAACGAGAATTAGCATTTGTGGCTGCATATAATGAATGTTCACTTTTGAAATCACTGGGGGAACATTTTAGGGAGAAAAAGTCCCCAAACTTCTGAATAGTTATAGTGAATATATCATAAATTATACCAACTGGTTGCGCTTTCTTCCTGCAAAGAGAATGTAGTGAATTTCTGGATGTGAGCCAACATATTAGAATGTGCCAACTCATGGACCGCTTTTTAACCAAAGAAGGGAGACTCCCTTTGATATTTATTCTTTCATGCCAAATAAATCCAGATCTTAAAAGCCCATATTTCAATAAGGTTGAAGGGCAGATGCAAAGTAGCACGATTCCTGCAAATCCTTGGAAACAAAATGGCAGCTTATCTGTCAAGAACTGTAGAGCACTAAGGCTTTGACCATCTTGTTCAACATCCCCATTTCAAAGATGAGACACCTCAAACCTAGAAAGAAGTGCATTCCTCAATGTCATAGACAATAAAGTACAGTTCATAACTAGAACTCTGTAGGCCAGTCTACTGGAATTCTCCAGCGGTTCTTCTGAATGAAAATCCAGTGAAAGAACATAAGTGAGAAGGTTAATTGTGGTTCTCCTGAAATCAGAATGTGACTTTAATGTTTATTCAAATATTTTCATCTGTGATTTTTGGTTGGTACTCAACTATCATGTTGATTTTGTACTCACATGTTTATAAAATAAACCTGAACTCCACCTCCTCTAGACTATTACTATTTAAAATATATATTTTGTTCCCTCAAACTTTATGACCCTGCTCTTAAAACTTTGACATAAAAGGCCCATCTATAATTTAAAGAATAGTTTACATCTATCTCCTCCGTGACTTCCTACAGGCTTCAGCCAGAAAAGGAACCTTCTAATCCTTAGGTCATCTCATTTACACCTCTTCTCTAGCATTTGTTGCATACTTTCCTCTATTGATGTTATTGATATGTGCCTTTCATCCGCCTCACCATATCTAAAGCATTTAGAGTTTATGTGAATGTAGTGCCTCTGCCTCAGGTATACTCCTAAAGCACAACTTTTGTGTTTTGGGGAAGCCCATGGGTCCTTGTGAAATCACAGTCTAATTTGTATTACAATGAATTATTTATGATTATGGATCCTGAAACAAATTAGGAAGCCCTGATTGTCTAGAAATTGTTTGTCTATTTATTAGTTTTTAAAAGCTCCCACTGCACTTATTTATTTCTGTATCCTACTCTTAGGAAAATTGCATACTGAAATAACTTAACATCATGCCTGGCATATAGTAGGTACTCAAAAATATATAGCTACACAATACCATTGAAGCCTTTCTAAGGTGCTATTATAACACTAATTTGTTCTTTTTGAAGGCTGTGCAGTATTCCATAATACGAATAATCCACTTTATCCAATCACATCCCTATCCAGGTCGTTTCACTTGTTTCCTGTTCTTTGTTTTTTTGTTTGTTTGTTTGTTTTTGTTTTTGGCCACTACAAACAAAGCTGCAATAAACATCCTTCTACACTAAGCTCTGCTATTACATGATATATACATCTCTAAAAATCACCCAGCTATGCAAATTCGGGCAATAAAGACTACCGGGCTTCGAGTACGGGGTTAGGGGGCACAAGATACAAAAATCTCCAAAAAAGGCAACATATTGAAAAAAACATAGGAATCTAATGGTAACACAACATTACATATGGTACAAGGTTAAGAAATACATAAATACTACAATAGATGTGACACTCAACCCTGAAAAAGACCTGAAATTTGCTTGAGGAAGTGGGTCAGAAGGGTTGTTGCTTGAGTTATTGTGAAGTGGTGAAAAGAGGGTTATCTGAAATCAGACTGGAAGTTATATAACACCAGATGTGGCTGGGTGTGGCTCATAACACAACACAGTGATCTGAGGTAGCTGGAGATGTGTGAGATGCCTGTGTTCTGTGTTTTCCCAGGCAGCTTGGTTCAGCTGGGTGCAGTTTCCTGCCATCCCTTAGTATTTTTTGCAAAGGAAACTGTGCATAAGCCAAAGCTAAATTCATGTTATGCTCCAAGTGTTCTCTAATATATCAATTGCACTGGAACAAATGTACATTTTCAAAGTAAAGTGTTATAGCAGAAGTGATTGCATATGTACCTTTAGATGCCCACGCTTTCACTCCTATGGGTGAGATTTCCAGAGTAGAGATTGACAGGTTGAAGAATTTGTGCCTGTGTTTTTGTTCATTCGTTTGTCTTGGTGGGTTTTTATTTTGTTGTTGTTGTTTTTGTTTACATATGCCACATTGCATCCCAAAGAGTTTTAACAACTTTAAGATATTTTGTTTTCATATCTTCAGAGAAAATAATTCAGTCCCACACTCTACACCCAATTTTCCCCCCAATTTGAGATAGCAATTGTGAGACTGAGTGAGATTTCCAAGAAGGGACCCTCGATCCTGCTTTTTATTAGCCAAAGAAGCCGAATGGTTAACTTAAAGAACCAGGCATTTCCTGGGACAATTAGGCAAGAAAAGAGAGCTACTCCTACGTATTTGCCCTTGACCTGTCTATGCAGCCTGGGACCAGACACAGAAGATTCTCAGATCCCAGGGTACTTCTTAAAATAAAATGTCAGATTATTAAAAAAATTCTCTTGAGAAGGGTTAAAATATATTTATAAAAAGAGAGGGAAATAGGGCCGGCCCGGTGGCTCAGGCGGTTAGAGCTCCATGCTCCTAACTCCGAAGGCTGCCGGTTCGATTCCCACATGGGCCAGTGGGCTCTCAACCACAAGGTTGCTGGTTCAACTCCTTGAGTCCCGCAAGGGATGGTGCAACTAATATTGAACACAGCACCTTGAGCTGAGCTGCCTCGCAGATGGCTCAGTTGGTTGGAGTGCATCCTCTCAACCACAAGGTTGCCGGTTCGACTCCCGCAAGGGATGGTGGGCTGTGCCCCCTGCAACTAGCAACGGCAACTGGACCTGGAGCTGAGCTGCGCCCTCCACAACTAAGACTGAAAGGATAACAACTTGAAGCTGAACGGCACCCTCCACAACTAAGATTGAAAGGACAACAACTTGACTTGGAAGAAAGGCCTGGAAGTACACACTGTTCCCCAATAAAAAAGAAAGTCCTGTTCCCCTTCCCCAATAAAAAAATCTAAAAAAAAAAAAAAAGAGAGTGGGAAATAATATTTACTTATGACTCCACCAGGTGGAGATAACCATTTTTAATACACTGGTGAAGTCTATGTCTATGTGTTTTGACCGCAGATGATATTTAGTTTTTTATCTTGATTATTTTCATGTCAGAATTACCATGAAGGGGCTTCATATTAACACCATACACCTGAATAATACCCAGTTTTACAATACATCATCATTTAGACAGTTTTCTATTGTTAAAAATTAGATTGTTTTCAAATGTATTCTATTAGAAATACCTCTCCATTAGCATTTTTGTGTGTATATAAATACTATATATATAAATACATATATATATATTTATATAGTCCCTACACTTAGGGAAATTACATACATATATCATATATATGTGTGTGATAACGTATATGTCATGCATATAATACATATTACATAGATTTTTATATATATTACCTATATTTTTTATATATAACATATATAATTATGTCTTGAAAATAGTCTCCCAGAAGGAGACTACATCTCTGGATCAACATAAGAATACGTTTAAAGCTACAGACATATTTTGCAAAAATCCTTTTCAAAAAAGGTACACCAAATTAAGCTCTACAAATCCAGCCTGAACCAGATTTTAATGTTATCTTTTGTAAACCTATCTTAATTTGATGTTCAAAATACATTTCCTCTTAATTTTTATTTCTATTACTTATAAGAATAAAATTTTATTATGTTTAACAGTCACCATCTTTTCTCTATTAAAAATTTTCAGGCTCTACCACATGCCTCTTAATTTATTGAGATACATTCAGTCTTAACATATTAATCATATTAATCCTTTGTCTATTATATTTACTGCAAATACATGAACAATTTACTGTTCATCTTTTTATTTTTACGAGGCTTTTTTTAATATTATAAAAGTTTTACTAAATTTAAAATTTTTTATCTGGTTAGACTTAAAGTTTTCCTTCGGTCATCTCAACTTGTTTGCAATTTGAAAGTTTCTTTTTAATTTTTCAATTTGCATACATTAAATTCATTCTTGGTGATGTACAGTTCTATGGGTATAAAAAAAATAAATGGAGTCCTATAATGCCACACAATTATGATGGATAGCAGTTCCATTACTGCAGAAAATTCCCTCACGCTCCCCACCTACAGAAAAACCCTGATCCCTAATTCTTGGCAACCATTAACCTGTTTTTCATCCATGTAGTGATGCCTTTCCCAAAACGTCATGTGATGGAATCATACAACACTTAACCTTTGGGGTCTGAGTGCTTTCATTTAGCAAATTTGAGATTTAGTCTTGTTGTGTGAGTTCATTCTTTTCATGGGTGAGTAGTAGTTCATGCTTTGAATCTATCACAGTTTGTTTATCTATTAAGTAGATGAAAGACATCTCAGTTGTTTCCAGTTTGGGGCAACTATGAATGAAGCGACTATAAATATTTCCACAAAAATTTTTACGTGAATGTCAAATTTCATTTTTCCTGGATAAATATTCAGAAGGATTTCTGGATCATATTGTAAGTTTAACTTTATAAGAAACTGCAAAACGGTCTTTCAAATAATTATAGATTCTTGTATATCTACCAGCAGTGCCCCAAAAGTTCCAGTTCTTGTCAGCATCTGGTTTTGATCCAACCCTGGTCAGCAGTAACTATTGTCAGTTACTTTGTGTTAGCCATTCCAGTAGATATGAAGTAGTATCTCATTGTGGTTTTAATTTGCATCTCCCTAATGACGGATGAAGTTGAGCGTCTTTTCACGTGCTTATTTACTATTTGTGTGTCTTCTTTGGAAAAGGTTGTGCTCAGAGGTTTGTTGTTGCTACTGTTACCCTCAGTGCACCTCAGGCTTCAAATATTCTAGCAATACCTTGTGTTTAGGGGTGGGACAGGTTTCCTAGAGCGTTTTTTCAACATCCAATCCACCATGAGCCTTGGTTCTTTCCTGTGCACCAACCTCAGAGAAGATATGGCTCCAGACTCTTGCAACTCTCCCATTAGTTTTCCACTGGTGTTTGTTACTTTACATTTGTCGGCTGGATGGGAGGAGGGAGGGGGTCAAAACTTCGTTCTGATTAAGACTCAGTGTTAGGCATACACCGTGTGCCTATGTTTGGAGCGTGTCATTCTAAGTGATCCTCTCTTCCAGCTGTAGTTCTAGACCTAGTACAAATGTATCCCTGCCCCTCCCTCAGGGGTAGAGGATGTTTTTCTATTCATTTCCCCAAGATGCCTTGTGGACAAACAACAACATTTGTTGCCATCCCTGTACACACAGATTAAGGCTTTTGTTTCATGGAAGATGCAGGGAAGAAGTGTCCTGGTGGGGTTTTGGACATTCCACCGTGATAGCAGCTCTATCCGTGTTGGTGAGTGGAAGCCCATGCTGTTGGGCTCATGCATAACCTCCATTCCCACCACTGCAGCTCACTGTGCCAGCACTGGGGCTGAGCGGGGGAACCAAAGGCAAGTGCTGGCTGACAACAACTGGCCAAGGCATTGTCTACTTGGTGTTCAGTACTTACTCCAGGGTTGATACTCTCTGGTGGGAGTTAACATCTGATTAAAAGACTTTCACACTTTTTCCCCACTCCACAGGTCCATCCATAAGCCTCTTCCCCAGGCTTCCTTCTCTCCAAGATTTCCAATATTCCTCCTTTCATCACCCTGGTCACCACCCTACGCCTGGTCCAACTACCAAACCATTAGCTACAACTCAGGAATCCGTACTGCCATCTCTTCCCACACAAGGTGGATGACCAAAACTCTGCTCACTGGGAGAATCTCCTCTCACTACTGTCTTTCAGGGATATCCCAAGTAGAGCTGCAGAGCAACAGTAATCCTTTCACAGCTTGCCCCTATATATCAAACCTATACATACATGAAACAAGCTCTGCTTTTTTTTCTCATTGACTGATTTTTAAGGAACCCCTGATATTGCAAATTGAATGAGACGCTCCAGTGCAAAAATCTTAGATGGCATGTGGGTATGGGCCACCTGCTCATACCTGACCTTAGATGTGCCACAAAAGTGGATTTGCCATTTGCTCTCTGACCATGTAGCTTGATGAGTCTGACACGACTGTGCTCATGCTGAGCAGCTAGAGCTGCAAGATCACCCTGTTCTCAAGGTAAGACACTCCAACTGCACTCATCCCAGCAGCAAGTCAAGAGCTGTTTTCCAACAGGCTTATAGTTCTCTGCTGCTGATGCATTACACTATCTGCTGCATTACAATCATTGCAGCTGGTACGGCCCTGTTTCCAAGCCATAGAGGTCTACATTATGATTCCCCAACTGGAGCTTTATTTGGACATCTTTTCCCAGCACAGACACCTCTACTACCAAAAGGTCTGCTGGATTGGCAGGACTTACACTGCAGCCTGAGCTTCCACAAGGTCTTTCCTGCTCTGGGCCTCACTCAAAAATAGCAGTTTTCTGTGTCCGTTGGGAAATAGGTCAGAGCAGTATACCCACATATGGAATATGATGGCTCTGGAACCCAAGAGGCCATCCAGGCACTGTGGTTCATTCTTAATGACATGGGTTTCCTTTATGTTGGAGCGGTTTCCTGGTTACCTCACTAATGTGCTGGATCACTGAATCTTCAGAGTTTATTTCCCCTCATGTGTCTTACCAAAGCCTCCAGCATACTTGTTTGTCTGGTCCAATTAACATGATATCATCAATAGATCAATGTGATGTTTTAGGGCTAGTCCGAGTGGTCCAGGTATTGTTGGACCATATTATGACTGCAGGGGGAAAAGTTAACTGTTGTTTATCTCATGTGAACGAGACCTGCTTCTGATTCTCCTTCTTAATAGGTATGGGAAATAATGCATTTTTCAGATCAGTGGTTGCATACTTTGTACCTGAGTTTCTTCATTAATCTGTTCTAACAGAGATACAAAAGCTATAATTGCAATTACCCCTTGGTTGAATTTGCTATCCGCTAGGATCCATTCAGGTTTTATAGGGGCCAGACCAGTGAATTAACTAAAGATGTGATAAGGAACTCTTCCTCTCCATCCTTTTAATCTCCAAGGGTGGCATTAATATCTGTCACGACCTCTCTCCCAAGGATGTATATTGGTTTTGGTTCACTATTTTGACAGTGGAGTGGAGGCCAGTCTCAGAGGCTCCCACTAAATCTTTCCCAGTGGAAATTCAATAGTAATTACCCCACAGGCTCAGAACCCAATTTGTATATTCTGCCAACTACCAAGTACATCTATTCCAAATACACATTCAGGGACTGGAGAAATAATGGGGTGAATCCGTGGCTCTAGTGAAGAGCCATGTAAGCTTTCTCGGGCCAGGACTCCATCTTTCACCCGGCCTCATATAACCCCATTCCAACAAGGGTTTCCCAACAAGGTACCACAATGAGTCCTCAGGTGCCTAGTGATCAGCATCAATTGGACCTGTGTCCATTAGTCCTCCAAATGTCTGAGTAGTAACCCTTTCCCAGTAACAGTTACCTGAGTAAATATTCTAAGTCCCTTTGGGGAAGCGATGAGGGCATTACTGCTACATACACATGCCATGGAGTTGTAGGTACTTCCTTGTGGGGACCTTGCCTCTCCCTATGTCAATGAGTCCAGGAAGCACAACTATTTTCTGACTGTCTGCTTTGGCATCTTGACCATCCATTCTTGATTTCTTTTATTTGTGTAAGTTAAGTAATATATTTATTGGCTGCCCATATATCCTGCCCCTGGGAACCCTGAGCTTCTTTTGTAACCGTTGCCAAAGCCTCTGCAGGTCAGCTCTCCTGGCTGCCATGCTGCCCGTGCATCACGAGAACTGCAGCCACCTTGCTCAGCATGGTTATGAGCTACCACCTGGACTTTTCAGCAGCCCCAACTTAAAGACAACAGCTGTCAGTTAGGTTTTCAGCCATGCAAGCACAGCTCTCACAAGCATATCCCTCACCACTTCGGTAAATAACGTGTCCTCTGGGCCCTCCCATGGAGCATAGTTCGCTGTGCAGTGTTCCAGCCTTACTTAGATATCCACTCAAGGAGGCCCTGTTCTCCCAGCCTTTTGATCCCTGCCTCCACTTTCTGTTATCAGAGACCTGACATTTCTACTCCACTTCATGTGGGCCCTCATTTCTCCCAAGCTTCCAAGAGCCATCCTAGCAGCATGTTAGCTCCATCTCCTGGGTTCGTGATAAGATATTAAATTCTATAACCTGGGAGAGTGCTCTCATGCAGATAAACTCTCCCTTTTCCTACCTGGTGTTTTACCTCTACCCCTTGATCCAGTACTCTCAAAAACTGTGGATACACAGACACCACACACATGTATCTTCCTGGCTCCTGCCAACACATATTAGCCTGGCCCAGTGGTTCCTTCGGTATATAGTCTCCTTGCTCCCTTAGCAGGCCTAGCACTCCTTGGCCGGGTTATGCTGTGAACGAACCCTAGTTCTTCGTGTGGTATCCAGGAGTGGCAGTAGGGATAGTTCCTGGAGGGACTGTGTGTTGTCTCTCACAGCCTGAGTGTCATCTTCAAGCATCAGGGGTGTGCTGGCATTTAATAGTGTGAAGTGGGCTACTTCTGTGGGTCCAGAGTTTAAGGAAATCGAAGAGTCAAGGTTTTTGATGATTTAACACAGATACCCCCATTTCAAGTCTCAGGGTCCTACTACTTTCTAACTAGGGCCCCAATCTTGGAATAATACACTTGCTGGGGTTAAACAGCCAACCTCTCTAAAGTTCCACCACCCTCATAATTCAGCCCTGGGCTTGAGCCTCCACTTGTTTTTTTCTAGTTGTAGGAGATAAAAGTCTCCTTGTATGCTGCCAAGAAGGCCCTCTTGCTTGCACACTTCACCTTAAATTCATGATTAAACCACGCTTAGCCTTTGTCTTTCTCCAATGCATTGCTTGCACACAACAAAAGCCATCTGATTCCACTGGCCTGATAATTACTATTTTACTAGAGCCTCTCAAATGCCTGAGGTATCGCCCCTGCCAGGGCATTCTCTCCCACTGTGTACCTTCTCCCAGTTCACCACTTGTGGAAGTTCTAACAGCTGCGATTCAACAGCGTGCCAGGGAATATCAGTGTTCCACCCCCCGCTCCCCCAGGGATGGGGTTTGCATTGCCCTCCACAGCCAGCCAGTGATCCAGCTCCAAAACTCAACTGGAGAGTCCAGGTCTTCAGATCATTCCTGGTACCAACTAGAATTTAAGTTGGAAATACTTAAATACTAGTATTTATGGAAACATATTCTGATGCTGAACAGCACCCATAAAGGAGAAAGGAATGAGAACTGGGCAGAGGGAGAAGTTGAACTTTAATGCAGTTATAACAGGGCCCTCAGCCAATCCTTCAAGAAGCCTTGGAGCTAGAATGGCTCTTCAGAGTTTTCTAGCATTGAGGCAAGGAGGCTTACACCCACGTAGATCAGTTATTTAATGTGAGCTGCCTCCAGGAGAGGATGTCCTCTTGAGCAAAGCCACTGCATTTATTCTAGAGCAATTTTCCAGAGAGATACTCAGCTGTGAGGTGTCTGCAAACAGTAGCCCCCTCAGGCGTGTGAATGGGTGCTGCAGACCTGCAGGGGAATTTGGATAGCACACCACAGCACCCACCACACACTTCCCCAACAACCACAAAATAGGAGCGGGAAAAGATGTTAATAATGGTCAGTATAATGATCAGGTAGGAGAACAAATGTTATAAATTGGGAAGTCAATATGCTCAAGCAAAAACGGAGTTTGAATATTAAATTATCAGGAAAGATGTTCATAAAAGCCAGCATAATGAACAAGTAGAACAATAAGCTATATTATAATATCAATGGAGAAATTAATATCACATAGCCAGGAGTAAATAAAAACAGGGAGAGACCCAACTCTGACTAAGAGAAGCCTTCTCATAGCACGAGATGTTTTCTGTCAGCTGCACAACCTCCCTGCCCTTGGATCCGGGTCCACCTTTAAGGTGCTGAGCTGGTCTGTCCAGCCTCCTCTGCCTACCCCCCAATTCTGCCACTCACCATGTTCTGCCTCAGGGCACGGACAACATTAACGGTGGAAGGTCTCAGTTTCCAACATGGATATTGTTTTGTGCAATTACAGACAAAGTACTTTTCAGTTAGCTGTCTGCTTTAACTGGAAAAAACTAGTAAAAAACAAAAAGATAAGGGAAGGGGTCTGGTTTCTGCTTCTGAATCTAAAGAGCTTGGAAGCGGCCACTCCCTTCTAACAATAAGTAAAAAGCTGACCAGACTGAAAAACCACCTCACCTATGTCTGTAACAAGAGAACACACAGGGCAAACCACTGCCCGCCAAGATTAGAAAGAGACAGGAGAATACAAGGAGTCATGAGCAGAGACTCACCTTGGGAACCAGGTGCCAGGCAGGAAACTGGGAGCTGCAATTACTGAAGTCCCAGCGTGGACAAGGCTGAGAGTTAAAAACACCAACCCACCCAATCACAGGGGTACCTCACAATGTTGTGAGATTTACCTCTACGGGCTCGACCAGTTTCCCTCAGAAAATATCGGAGAAAAATTCCCTCCTCTTTTGTCAAAAGGTGTGGGGAAAGGATCCATTTTGAAACTTCCCAGAATACTCCACTCTTCTTAACAATGCCTTCTCGCAGGAGAAACTAGTTAACCACAGCCTAACTGACCTGGGGGAAGGGAAATACTTAACTCCAATCAGCTCTAGCCTCCACAGGGGAGAAGGGAAATACCCAACTCCAGCCCACTCTATCCATCCTGTACCACGTAAAGGAGGAGAAGAAAAAGCCTGAGAAACACTTGTGAAGCTCACAGTCCAGAGGCATAGTCTCCCTAAAAGACTGAGACCCAATCATAAAACTACAGAACACTTACCCTCCCTCCACACCTCACCACCACAGTACTAAAGGGCTATTTCTATCAGTACTTTTGTCTGGTACATCGTGTCCAGCTATCAAGAAAAAAATTACAAGGCACACCAAACAGCAGAAAACACAATATGAAAAGACAAAGTAAGCGTTAGACCAGATTATGGCAGGGATGTTGGAATTACTAGACTGGGAATTTAAAACTTTTATTGTTATGCTAACTGTTCAAATGGATAAAGGAGACAACATGCAAGTACAGATGGGTAATGAAAGCAGAGATTTGGAAATCCTAAGAAAGAACCAAAAGGAAATGCTAGAGATTTATTTCTTTAACAGAAATAAAGCATGCTTTAGATGGGTTTATTAGTAGACTGGACATAGATGAGGAAAAAAATCTCTGAGATTGAGGATATTTCAATAGAAACCTCCAAAGCTAAAAAGCAAAGAAAACAAAGACTTTTTAAAAAAAGAACAGAATATTCAAGAACTATGGGACAATTACAGAAAGTGTAACATCTGTGTAATGAGAATACCAGAAGGAAAAGAAAGAGAGAAAGGAGCAGAAGAAATGTTTGAAACAATAATGACTGAGAATTTCTCGAAATTAATGCCAGACATTTACCCACAGGTCCAGGAAGCTCAGAGAATAAGAGAAGATCAAGCAGGAAAATACCAAACAGAAAAGAGTGAAATTATTTGAATCTTCCTCCCTCCAATATGAGGGTTATTAACCAGCATAGATTATTACAAGAAAGTACATTTCAAAATTCTGCAGCCTCCGTGATGCTGACCAATTATCTAGATCAGTCTTCTTCATTCAATTTGGTGAATAAACTAGTCTAGTCAGAGACTCTGAGACCCACCAGTCCCATATCTCCTGTTGCCATGCCAAAGCACCATTTTAAATAAAGGGAGTCAAATGAGGTGGTTTCTGAACTTTATTAAGGTTATAGTTAAATTTTCATGCTATATAAAAAAGTAGAAGAGCTATTATATTATAAATACAAATATTTTACTAACCCACCAAGGCCAAATTTCAACTCTCATGAGAACTGGCAATAATGACCTAGCATGGTCCTTAGATTTAAATAAACCTAAATTTAAGTCCTGGCGCTCATACCTAGTTGCTTGTTTTCATGGGAAAATTATTTAACTTGCCCAAGCTTCAGGTGCCTCTTACATAAAATCGATATATTCACGATACCAACTTCACTGAGTTGCAATAAGGAATATTTCGTATTACCGTAAGCAAATAGCATTAGGCCTGGCACTGAGACAGCCCTGAATTAAGGATAACTGTACTAATTAATGTTATGTTATTTGTATTCATATTAGTCACTGTGTGAGCAATTTCTCCTCTAAGTGTTCTTGGGTTGTCAGGACACAGCCTAACAGAAGCAAGAGTCGGTTTTTTAGTGTTTTAAATTGTGGCCCTCCAGAGGACCAGCAACCCAACTGTGCTTGTTTAATGTGGTTTGTTCTGCACCATATGCGTGTGGCCTTTTAATAGATGCTATTTGATGATGATGATGAGTTCCTGGAGACAGAGCTGTGTTCAGCGGAGTCTCTGCATTATGCTTGGCCTCCCTTTCAGCTTCTCCACTCCAGGAATACTCTTGCAAGCAGTACAGAAACTTCTGAAATTTCCATTTGAGGTGAAGCACCACTGCCAGCAAGCCTCACACAGGGAGCCATTAACCCTCACCCTTTTTTCTTGTGGCTCCTCCCAAACTGACCCTCAGAAGGGCTTTCTCGGCAGGCTGCCCCAGGGTTCTCAGCAGTCCAGTGCATTCCACAGCCAGTGCTATCTGCTGTGCTTCCCAAAAAAGCAAGCGGCTAACAGTGGGCCACCTCCCAAAGTCCAAACTACGGAGAACAGTTTATTACCACTGCACCAAGAGGAAAAACAAACCAAGGACTTACCGTCTCAGTCCCTAATAGATACAAAATGAGCTTACAGCTCCAGGGACTCAAATAGGGTTTAAACTTTTTTGAAATGCTTGCATTAAAAGCAGTGATATAGTAAAACACCAAGCCTGAAAACTAAGATAAAAAGCAAACACTTTTTCTCCCTGTAATTTCCATTACAGGTACCTCTTAATTAACATGGCGGGGAGGTAGGAAGGGCTTTCCATCCAATGGGGAATCAGGCTGTTTGAACCAGCACAACCTGGTTTTCACAGGTAGTTTGCGTTCCGATCCAAAAGGGACTTCCGACTGAGTTTTGAGATGGTAAGTTCTCCTTATTACTACAGTACTATATTTACCAACTGAATTTGAATTAAAAGTTTCTTTTGTTTCAGCTGTTCCCCCTTATTTTTAGAAAATAAAGAATTTCTTCTTGGGTGAAACATCAGCATTCTTACCTACAAAACTTCTACCCTTTTGCCCAAGAGTTGTAGTTGGAAAGGGTCTAGTGACCCCTGGCACAACCTTTCCAAGTAGGATGCTTTGGACAGAGGGCTGTAAATGAACAATGCTTCCTTTCAGACAACCTGGGTTCTCCAAACACAGAGATAGCTGTGATGCTTTGCCAGATCAAGGGAGAGCCCTGTGTTTAGCAGTGGTGACCTGGACTTGCATTATGAGCTTTGCAGACAGTCTGCCCGCGCAGGCTTAGGCCTGGTTTCCAAGCTTCGCTGAAACGATAGCCTGAAATAGCAGGGAAGAGGGAAAGAGATTTGGGAGAGCAGAGCACATCAAATCACATTTGGGGGCAAAGGGGACACAGGGAGAGGCCTGCCACAAATGTGCTTCTCCTTGGAAAACAACAAGATTATGAGTTTAATATCGCAAAGGTCACAGAAATGAGAAATCTTGCCTTACTACACCTAAGCTTATGTGTTTGCTCTTACACTCCAAGCCACTGTTTGATCCATTTAATCAAATTTTATAGCCACTTGATCAATCATTTCATCAAGTTTTTAAATGCATCTACAGAGACTTTGCAACAATATTCCAATTTTTTTTTTTTTTTCATTGTGGACAAGTCTGTTGTTACTGGCAATGTGTGTAAGAACTAGTCCTGGTGACCTCTCTGTGAACCCACCAAAAAGTCAAAATTTGCAATTTCTCGCTCAGTGTAAAGCTAAGCTTTGACCTTGAGGACTTTGTTGTGGTGGCTTTCCCCAGGAAATCAAAGAGACTGGTCATTTCCCAAGTCCCCAACAGCAGTTCTGTTATGAGAATCTCTCAGGGGCCTCTGAATAAGCATCTTTTAACTTAACAGTTCAAGTACAAGTTTTCATTGGTATACAGAGGCTATCATCTAAATCTCAAGTCTTTCAAGAGGTGACAGGAAGACAAAAGGTAGAGGAAAATAAAAGGAAGCTGTTTTGGAGAAAAGAAGAGGTGAGATAACATAAAACCTAGTAGGAGGGGGTCTGTTTGTGCTACAAGACCCTATCAGTCTTTCCATCTTTTTGGAATGTATCATTTCTTTTGTCAGGTCCCTTGCATTGTTCTTGCTGGCTCTTCTCATGTTAGAGAGCAAATACTTCCTCTGCCAATTATAACTGAATCTCTTACACCTCTGCTGGGAACATTCTGTAGGTTGGACTTTATTCCAATTTACTTGGATGCCCTTCCTGTTGGCCTTATTTTCCTTGTGTCTCACTTAGCAGCCCTCCCTAAAAAGTTAGGTACTGCTAATCTACACCTCACTCGGATGTTGACATAACTTTTGTCACCAGCAGTTCTGCTTGACAAAAGCACTTGTACGTGCTATCAAATGTCCAGAGCCCACCAGATTATCTTTATGATAAACTTCAGCGAGACACTCAATTTGTAGATTTATTCGCCATATCCTTCTCATCTTGTGTACTCAACCCATGGGACCACTTCTCTCCATAAAACCACACAGCTTTGTGAGAGCCAGGATCAGTCCATATTTATTGAGTGAACACCCATTATCTGCCAAAACTTTTTGAAAGAAACAAAATATAAATCTTCAACAGAGCTTAAAAAGACCCTACAGCTTTAGTCTAAAAATACCATTCTCAGACAAAAAAATAATTGAGATCCAGAGGTAAAGTAATTTTTTTAGTCATCCTACAATGTTGGGATGGGACTAGAACAAGAAAATAATTCTTTTGTTAATTAAATCTATTGGGGTGACAATGGTTAGTAAAATTACATAGGTTTCAAAGTGTAGAATTCTGTATTACATCATCTATATGTCACATGGTGTGCTCACCACCCAGAGTCAGTTCTCCTTCCATCACCATATATTTGACCCCCTTTACCCTCTTCTATCACCCCCTCCCCACCTTATCCTCTGGTAACCACTAAACTGTTGTCTGTGTCTACGAGTTTTTAAAGAAAACAGTTCTTATCACAACTGCTGAGCTTCAAATGTTCATGGGGCTTCCAATTTATTTGCAATGACAACCTAAATCCATAATATTATAACCCCAAAACATTTCCATATAAGCTTATGTGGTCCCCTCTAGTTAAAAAAAAAAATTATGCTGTTTGAAAAATGCTATTTATGCCTCATCTTCCTAAGGTTTTCCACAAAAGCAAACTTTAAAGAGAAAGCTAATGCAGTCTTTTATTCTTTTCATTGTTCAAATTCTCAGTGACCTCATGGGTCCTGGGAAATCTTCCCTAGCAACAGTCCTGCAGAGTCACAAAGCAACGCACATTCAGCAGTGGCCTCAGGGAACGCACAGCCGCAGATGACAGGAAGCCTGTCAAGAGGAAGCCTCAGAACCATATGTAAGGGTTGAAAGATGGTACCTCTTAATTTGACCAGTAATAATTATGACAAATTAGGCTCAGTAAATCAGGGCATTTGTCCAAATCTTTCATCCAAGTTAATTCATTCACCACTAAACACATGTGTCTCAAATCTGGTCCAGAGTCCCTGCAAAGTGCATGTGTGTTTTATCCATACAACATTCACTTCGTGAGAATCTGTAGAATAACCACCATGCACAGAACCGAGGAACTTAGAGAAGAAAGAAGAGACATAGTCCCTTGTATTAAGAGCTCAGCCCTCAAATGCACCTGCCTTCATCCAGGTGTCCCATCTTTGGACTCGGACTGGATCTATCCCAAGGTATTGGGAAGGTGTATATGAAGAGCGGCATCTGCTTCAAACTTCATGTCTCTATACTTATTCTGTGCTGAAGTTCATTCTTCCTGCTGGTGTGTGGCCCCATTTCTTCAGATCTTTTGAGTCAGATCGTTAATCTCTTGTACAGACCCTTGGCTTGGATTACCAATGCTATATTGTCTGATACTGCCTGAACCCTCAGTCCTTAAAGGTCTCTCATTGTCCTTGCCTGGGTTCTCTCTTCCCGAAGTCCCCATTCATATGACTTTAACCCAAGACACCTACTTACTTTCCCTTTGCTCTTTCTGGATTTGACCTATGGTGCCCTTTGTTAGCACCTTTCTGACTTTCCAGTATCTTCTATCCCTCATGTTTGAGAAAGAGATTCATGTTGCCAAACAGAGGACGCCTAAGCGAGGTCTTAACTCTGGGGCACCAGTATGATCAAAAGTCATTTAGTAAGATTTAGGTACCTCTTAAATGAGCAGAATCTGCTTAACTCGGACTTTCAAATAATCCAAACATTTTTTTAACATGCTCAACCTTTTGTCAGAAGAACTGAAAAGCATTAAAACAAACTTACATACGGAATTTGGTCTAAAAACTTCTTACTAGATGTCTTCCTAGGGACAGTGTACATTCAGAATGATCTCTTGCATTCTATATGTTCAATTGCAGAATCTCACATCAATGATCCTGGAGAAATGATAGTCTTTTATTCATTGGCTTAAGATTAAAATGGCCCGTGCCCTTGTGCAGACATAAAGTAGGAGCAGACACTGATCCATGTTGAACTAATTTTCAATAGTCAAAGTTTGATTGCTTAATTTTTCAGCAAAAACTAATTAACTGGATAACATTAACTTCCAGTTAACGGAGATTTTAAAATATTGAATACAATGGAAATCCAGGATACCCTGATTTGTTAAATGACTTTCATATATCTGAGAATGGAGTGTCATTCCCTAAAATATGTCCACACGGAAATGGCATCACTAAGCCTGCATCTACCAGTAGCTGTACTTAACAAGTAACTTACAGTCTTCCAGCTTTAGTTCTCTCATGTGTAAAATAGGGTGCAAAGTGTTCAGCTAAATTACTTTTAAAGTCCCTTCCAACTGTGAAGTTATTTGATTATATGGATTCTATAACACTAATTGTGTATCCCTCAAATATTAATCCTGTCCTCTGGTAATAACAGGAAAAAAAAAACATAAGAACAAAATAAAGTCTCATATGATGTCTCCAGTGTGCTAAAAGCCTGTGATTCTCATTTACTCTAAAAAGAGTTCTGCAGATGTGGAAGGAAGAACATAAATAGTGTGCCTCTGTGAAGTGAAACTGAATGAACCAGCCACCTGCACCAAGACTGACTTCATCTGAGCTGTGCTTAGTCCCTGGTACTCAGATCAGCTGTGCCACAATCCCAGATCCAATTTTATTTGCAACAAGAGAGCGTTAGGAGTCACAAGGGAAATTATTGACCTGCAGGAGATTAGAGCTTGAAAGCTAATACAACTAACTTGCAAGTCAATTGTGACTATAGGAAATGTCTCAAACAGAAATATTTGCTAGGTTTTTCTGTTTTGTTTTATTTTGTTTTAAACCAATATCTAAATGAGCATCTACTATGTACCAGACTCTGTAATAGAAGGATAAATAAGGCATAGCTCTTGTCTTCAACTCTATAGGTGCCATAAGACATACACAGATAGATACAGCACAATGCTGTGTGGATTGACCCACAAGTAACCAATACAACATTCTCTATGAACTACAAATATGTTTAAACTAGTCACCATCAAATCACTGTGACATATCACATAGACATAAATGATATGTACACACAACACACACACACACACACACACACACACACAAATTTGTTGCAAACCAAGAAGTATGACTATGGTAAATAAATATTTAAGAAAACAATAGTGAACTGGATAAATGTGGTGAAAATTCAGTAAGGCATGTAATTATAACCCTAATGACTTTGTTTTATCTCATTAATAAAAGGATTGGCATTTGTTGATCTAGCAGAGATCAGTAAACCTGTTCAAAGTAAGCAGACATTTCATATATGTCCCTCTATTAAATGAAATCTTTCTTGAAAACACTAAACTCAAAGCAAAATGGATGATTCCACTCCAACACATAGTTCCTTGGAATTTCTGACAATCTTGTTTAAAACTGAAACCGTTACAATTTCTAATTTTCACTGTCTTTTTATCTAACTCGTTTTTAATGGGATCTTTAATATCTTTAGTGGAAATGGTATGTTTAATAAAAACATAAACCTGACTTTCTATATACAGACAGTTTAAGCTTTCTTATAAGATTGGCCATATGCATACAACTCCTCTCTCCAAAAACGTACTAAAATGTCAGTAGAGGAATAAAAAGATGCAGCTCTTAGAAGGACAACAATGAGAAAGAAAACAACAGAGTATAAGAGATTTTGACAACTTTTCAGAACGCTGATGTAGCAATGGTAACTAACTTAACTGATGGAGGAGTAGTAACTAAATGAACTACAGGCACACCTCAGAGATATTGCTGGTTTGGTTCCCGACCACTATGATAAAGTGAGTATCACAATAAAGCAAATCATAATCTTTTTGTTGGTGGAGGGTCTTGCCTTCAATTTGTAAAAAACACAACATCCATGAAGCACAATAAAGCAAAGTGCGATCAAACGAGGGATGCCTGTATAATCTGATGTGCCTGAAAAGGACAGCCTTAAGGCAGCCTAGAAGCGGAGATTGAAATAGGGAATCCTGCGTAAACGATTTATTGATGGAGTTCTCTCAGGCTGGAGCAGAAGAAAAGGCTAGACAAACATGTGATTTTGGAGGAACTCTAGTCTCAGCCTGATCCCAGGGGGAGCTCTGGAGGCTAAAGTGCAATAAAAGGTTATCCCAGGACCTACAATCAAGATTACTCTACCCAACAAGGCTGTCATTTAAAATCAAAGGACAGATTAAGTGTCCCAGACAAGAAACAGCTAAAGGAATTCATCACTATTGACCCAGTATTACAAGGAATGTTAAAGGGACTTCTTTAAGACTTGAAAAAAATAATAAATGTGAGTAATAAAATGGCAACAACTACATACTTGTATCTATTAACAATGTAAATGGAATGGATTAAATGCTCCAATCGAAAACCTAGAGTGGCTGAATGGATAAGAAAACAAGACCCTTACATATGCTGCCTACAAGAGACTTCAAATCGAAAGTTATACACAGCCTGAAAGTAAAGGGATGGAAAAAGACATTTCACGAAAATGGAAACAAACAAACAAACAAACAAACAAACAAAAAAGTTGGGTAGCAATACTTATACCAGACAGGATAGACTTTAAAACAAAGGCTACAACAAGAGACAAAGAAGGACCGACCTAGTAATCCCACTCGTGGGTAATTATCTGAAGAAACCCAAATGCTGCTTCAAGGTGACGTGTGCATCCATATGTTCATCGCACCATTATTTACAGCAGCCTGCGTGTCTGTCGATGGATGAATGGATAAAGATGAGGTGATGCATTATCCAATGGAACATTGCTCGGCCATGGACAGCAATGGATTCTTACAGTCTGCAGCGGTATAGATGGACCTGGAGGGTATTGTGCTGAGTGGAGTATGTTAGACTGAGAAAGACAGATGCAATGTGATTTTGCTTATATGTGGAATCTAACGGACAAAATAAAGAAACGAAACAGAAACAGACTCATAGATACAGAGAACATTTTGATGATTGCCAGATGGGGGGGAGGGATTAAGATGTACAGATTGGTTGTTATGAGGAAGTAGGGTATAGCATGAAGAATATAGTCAATAATAGTGTAATAACTATGTATGGAATCAGATGGGTACTAGATTTATCGAGGTGATAGATAGAAGGGCGTTGGGGGACAGGACAAAAAAGGTGAAGGGATTAAGAAGTACAAATTGGTAGTTAACAAAATAGTTATGAGGATGTAAAGTACAGCATAGGGAATTAGTCAATGATATGGTAATAACTATGTATAGTGCCAGGTGGTTACTAGACTAGTCAGGAGGATCCCTTCTTAAACTATACAAGTGTCTATACACTATGCTGTACACTTGAAATTAATATAAAATAATATTGAATGTCATAAAAAGAAGAATAGTTTTTAAAGAAAAGCAAAGCAAAGGTTATCCCATCCAGACAGAAGGAGGCTGAGCTGTTGTGCCCCTGTTATCAGTTACTCCGCAGCCATGGGGCTGCCCCAGGCAAAGGGGAAAAAGTGTAATCTCCCACGTATCTCTGGATAAAGAGACTCCCGTCAGCCAAAGAACATCTTCCAAAGAAGTATGTGCAGGTGTGAGCCATTAACAGCCAGCATCTGCAACAGCTGAGGGGTGGTGTGCACCTGTAGTAAACGGGGTGGGGACAGGATACCTTCCGCCAGCATCTTTTAACCCTTGCCCATCTCAGTCTACATGTTTCTCATATTAACACGTTGCGTACAACAGGGTTTAAATCCCTCATACCCCTCTGTTCCGGCAGGTTTTTAAAAGAAACTACTTTAAAATGCACTCTTCTCTTTAAAGCATAAATGTTTCTATGTCATTTATTATTTTTCTATGGAATTTTTTAGGATTTACTCACCTATGATGTTAGTAATCCCTCCTGGTGTGATACTGCAGAAAGCAGCTTCCTTTGTTATTAACAAAACACAAATAATTCAATAAAATGTGCAAAGTAAAAAGAGTCAACAGTAAAAACGAGAATTCTCGTTATCCGTCCTTAACGCATGGCTCAGAAAAAAAACGAAGATTCTGGTGATCCGTACGCAACGTGTTAAGTTTATTTTAGTCCATCTGGTCCCTGCTTCTCCAGGATTCTAGTTGATTGCAATTTCCAGTAAAACTAAGAGGAGAAGTTAGTAAGATGAACTATTATCCCTCTGCTGAGGGTGGTACCAAGATCATAACTGACATACAACATCTCCCTCCTCTTCCACCCTTTCTAGATTTCCCTCCCCTCCTGCTAGCATTGTTGATGATCCATGTGACTCATCTAATATCATGGCTTTATTGCCTCACTTGCCAAGTTGCAGTCAAATTGGGCCTAGGAATACCAAGAGATGTCCCAGGAATGCCAACATATTCCATCCTGCCCCGATTATATAACAGCAACTTGACCACCTCAATGATTGTCAGGATCATAATTGCCTCTGCCAATATGGCAGTTTCTTCCTTTGACTGCTGGTCTGCTGGAATGAGGCATCCCAGAATGCAAGGTGGCCACTGTAACTTTAAATTAAGTTGAACTCTTATTATATACCCAGGTGGAAGAATTCTCCTGGAACCAGGATCTCTAGACCCATAGAACTGAGAGTTGCATAGTGATGTGGAGTTGGACCATGCTAACTTACATCCTTTAGGTCCCAGATGCATCTAGTCTACCTGCCAAGGGCAATGCAACATACAAAGGTCATTGGTTTAGGGCAAGTACTGGACCCTGAAGGACAGTACCCAGCACTTGCAGGGAGCAACAGGTCCCTCAATTGTACCATCAGAAGGTCATTCCAATGCTCTATCAGGCCAGCAGCTTCCAGAAAAGGCTTCAGACTTAAGCCATTAACAAGCTAACACCCCCTAAAGCTGGGGAATGCCAGCTATTAAAGGGAATCTGGCATGACACCTACAACACCTGCTACAGAAAGATCAAAAAGAATTGAAAATCAAGCTCATTCATATTTCAGAACAGTCAATCTGATAACTGAGTAGACTGCTAAGTGACTAACTGGCAGGGGGTTAGGGAGTGAGGGGTAGCATATAAATCCCGGATGTAATGAATGGACAAAGGGCTGATTCACATCCTCAGCAGGATGGAGCAGGACAGTGAGATTTCATCACACTATTCAGAATAGTGTGCAATTTAAAACTTATAAGTTGTTTATTTCTGAAATTTTCCATTTAATATTTTCAGACTATGGTTGGCCATGGATAACTGAAACTATAGGTAATGAAGTCATGAATAAGGGGGGACACCTTTAGCTGATAAAGAACTTGTATCCAAACTATGGAAAGAACTCTGACCTAATTTTAAAAAACTAACAATCCAATTATTAAAAAACAGACAACATATTTGAACAGACACTTCACCGAGGAAATATATGGATGGCAAATAAGCACATAAAAATATGCTCACTATAATTCATCATTAGGGAAATAAAAATAACCACACTGAGATACCACTATACTCCTATTACATTGGCTAAATTTAGAAAGATTGTCCATACCAAATGTTGGTGAGGATGTTGAGAAACTGAAATACTCATAAACTGCTGGTAGGAATGTAAAATAGTTCAATCACTTTTGAAAATAGTTTGGCAGTTTCCTGAATATTCAAAATTATACCATATTGAAACATCATACCAGTACAGGCATTCTATAACACTCTTAGACATTTACCCAAGAAAAAAGAAAGCATATGTCCACATAAAGACTTATAGGTTAATGTTCTTTATTTGCAATAGCACAAAATTAGGAGCAACCCAAATCATCAACAGGTGAATAAATAAACAAATGTTGGTATATCCATACAATGGAGTACTACTCAGCAATAATAACTAGTGAATTTTTTAAAAAGTGAATTATTGATACATGCAACAACACAGCAACATGGATCAATCTCAAAATAATTATGCCAGGCGAAAAAAGCCATACAAAAGAATAATACACATTGCATGATTACTTTTATATAAAACTTTAGAAAATACAAAATAATGGATAGTGACAGAAAAGTCAACAGTTCCTTGGGGAGAAGGTATATGGTCTTGGGTAAAAGAAAGGGATTACAACGGAGCATGAGAAACTTGTGGGGGAGATGCATATGTTCACCCTCTTGAATGTGATGATGGTTTCAAGGATGTACATGTCTAAACATCAAATTGCACACTCTAAGCACGTGCAGGTTATTGTAGTCAATTGTAACTCGATAGTGATCTCAAGAATACACTCAAGGAAAGTTTATATTTAAATAAACATAGAAAATAAGCAATCCATATTATTTAGATATAATTATTACCTAATTCATTCAATAGTTACCTTATGGTTCTTATGTGCTAGGCATTGTGCTAGATGTTGGGAGCAGAAATATTTCTAAAATATGACACGCCTTCCCAAGAACTTCACAAATTTATGAAATAATAGACACCTACCCTATGGGAAAGGTAAGCTGTGATATCTTTTTCAAAGATGATAGTTAATGTTTCTTATGTTTCCTGTATATAAAAAAACTGAATAAATTTAACAAATGATGTAAGCAATCCCTTTTACATAAAGCCCTCTTTCATCAGTAGATGTTTCTCTGTTATTCTCACTTTGTTAACCATTGCTCCTTGGGTGGCAATAGTATCTTCCCTTTCCAATGCTAGTGTATTAACAGTCCAAAATCATCATTACTTATTGACCATCACTAATAATGCAGCCAACTCTCAGTTTTGATAGTGGATTTTCCAGAAACCTGGCTTTGTTCCTCGCACTACCCTGCTACTTGCATTTGGGACAATTCATTGCTTGTGACCACCTCCATCAAGAGTGTTTAGTAGGACAGAGCAGGTAAAACTCAAACCCACCCAATATTCTGCTGATAATCATAAAATCTTAAAATTGGAAGTAATCTCCAAGGTTATCGATTCCAAACTCCAACCCAGTGCTGGAATCTCCTCTAGCCTGTCCTTGACAAATAGTCACCCAGGCCAGATTCTGCTTGAACATTTTGAATAATAATAGAGCCAAAGCTCAGTGACTCCAACAATTTTATGGTCCCCTGGTTTAGCTCTTTTCCATGTTAGCAGTTCAAAGAGAAGTTCTTAGAGGTGATTGGAAACAATATTTAAACTTTAGTTAGGGAATAGTAATATGTATTTCAGTTATTACACACACATATACACACGCATATGCACACACAAACAGAATATTTTTCAGAGATAAAAGAAAATCTTCCAATATATTGTGTTATAAATACCTCACCCCCAACATCCCTTATGAGTTGGGGAAAGAGAGAGAGGATGAGAGAACTGAAAAATTATTCTATTAGTGCTATGAACTGAATTGTGCCCCCCTACCCACCCCAAATTCATATATTGAAGCCCTACCTCCCAGTGTAACTGTGTTTGGAGATAGGGTTTTTAGGAGGTAACTAAAGTTAAATTAGGTCATAAGGGATGGTTCCTAATGCAATAAGATTACAGGTCTTACCACCCTGCCAAGATTAGAAGATGTAGCAGATCTACCTAATACATACAAAAAAAAAAAAAAAAAACAAAGAGAGGTACACAAAATGAGGAAACAAAGAAATATGTCCCAAATAAAAGAACAGGATAAAATTCCAGAAAAAGAACTAAATGAAATGGAGGCAAGCAATCTACCAGATAGAGTTCAAAACAATGGTTATAAGTATGTTCAATAAACTTAGGGGAAGAATAGATCAACTCCATGAGAACTTCAACAAAGAGACAGTAAACATAAAAAAGGACATAGAGACCATAAAAGAGAACCAGTCATAAATGAAGAATATAATAATTGAAACAAAGAATACACCAGGAATTGACGGCAGATTAGATGAAATAGAGGATCAAATCAGCTATTTGGAAGACATGTAGCAGAAAATACCGAATCAGAACAACAAAAAGAAAAAAAGAATCCCCCAAAATGAGGATAGTTAATGGGGTCTCTGGGACAACATCAAGTGTACCAACATTTGCATCATATGGGGTACCAGAAGGAGAAGAGAGAGAGTGAGTAATTGAAAACCTATTTGAAGAAATAATAATGGAAAACTAATCTAACATGCAAAGGAAATAGACATACACATCCAGGAAGTGCAAAGAGTGCCAAACAAGATTAAATCAAACAGGCCCACACCAAGACACAATGTAATTAAAAGGGCAAAGGTTAAAAACAATGAGAGAATCCTAAAAGCAGCAAGAGAAAGGCTACTAGTTACCTATAAGGGAGTTCCCATAAAATTGTCAGCTGATTTCTCACAAGAAACTTTGCAGGCCAGAAGGGATTGGCATGAAATATTCAAAGTGATGAACAGCTATGACCTACAGCCAAGACTACTCTACACAGCAAGGCTATCATTTAGAATCAAAGGAGAGATCAAGAGCTTCCCAGACAAGAAAAAGCTAAGAGTTCATCGCCACCAAACCAGTATTATAAGAAATGTTAAAAGGACTTCTCTAAAAAGAAAACATGGGGTGAGGGGAACATAACTATTAATAATAAAGTGACACATACCTATCAATAATCACTTTAAATGTAAATGGCTTAAATGCTCCAATCAAAAGACATAGGGTGGCTGAATGGGTAAGAAAACAAGGCCCATACATATTCTGTCTACAAGAGACTGTGGGGACAGAGCCCCAGAGAGCAGTTTCCAGGCTCCTGGCCTCACATAGAAAGGTGCTGGCTCAGGTAGTAAATGGCCATCAACTGTGATTGGATGGCCATCAACTGTGGCTAGTTGGCCGTCAGCTGTAACCAGTGAGTCATTGACCACGAATATAACTGCCGTGACTACACTAGCAGAAAATGGGGGCTAGCAGGAAGATGGTGGCTGAGCTAGCAAGCGGCGGAGTGTGGATTGCGGATTGCAGAGAGGTGGATTGCAGCTAGCAAGTGAAGTTGGTTGGCAGACAGAAGTGGATGGCAGGTTGCAGATAGTGTGGCTCCTGCTTCCTGTGTCTCCAACCCAGCTGCCAGCGAGACTACAGTTGTGTGACTCCCCTATCTATGGCTCCGCTGGCATTCCTTTTTGGCCTAGCCACATCCTGCGTTCTTATGTGGGCAGCGGGAGCTGAGACCCTGCAGGCCGCTCTGAATGACACATGGCGCAGTGAGCAGGGTCTCCCACATGACAAGACCCATTTCAGATTGAAAGACACCCAAATACTGAAAGTAAAGGGATGGTAAAGGATATTTCATGCAAATGAAAATGGAAAAAAAAAAAAAGTTGGAGTATACCAGACAAAATAGGCTTTAAAACAAAGGCTGTAACAAGAAACAAAGAAGGACACTACATAACAATAAAAGGACCAAACCAACAAAAGGATATTACCCTTGTAAACATTTAGGCACCCAATGTAGGAGCACCTACATTTATAAAGCAAATATATCAATGGACATAAGGGAAGAGATCAACAGTAATACAGCAATTGTAAGGGATTTTAATACCAAATTGACATCAATGGGTAGATCATCCAGACAGAAAATCAACAAGGGAACAGTGCCTTAAAAAAAACACATTAGACCAGATGGATTCAATTGATAGTTTAGAACATTTCATCCAAAAGCAGCAGAATTTACATTCTTTAAGTGCACATGGAACATTTTCCAGGACAGACCACATGATAAGCCATAAAACAACTCTCAACAAATTTAAGAAAATTGAATTCATATCAAGCATCTTCTCTGACCACAATGGTATGAAACTAGAAATCAATTACAAGAAAAAAACTGAAAAACACACAAACACATGGAAGCTAAGTAACATGCTAATGAACAACAAATGGGTTAAAATAAGATCAAGAAAGAAATTAAAAAATGCCTTGAGATAAATGAAAATAAAAACACGAGCCAAAATCTAGGACACAGTAAAAGCAGTGCTAAGAGGGAAATTCATAGCAGTACAGGCCTACCTCAAGAAACAAAGGAAATCTCAAATAAACAATCTAACCTTACACCTAAAGGAACTAGAAAAAGAACAACAAAGTAAGCCCAAAGTAGGTGAGGGGAAAAGAGATAAAATATATGGTGATGGAAAAAGAACTGACTTTGGGTGATGAACACACAATGTGATATACAGACGACGTACTACAGAATTGTACACCTGAAACCTATGTAACTTTACTAACAATTGTCACCCCAATAAACAAAACAAAAAAAAAAAAGAAAGAAAGCCCAAAGTGAGTAGAAGGAAGGAGATAATAAAGATCAGAGAAGAAGTAAACAAAATAGAGTTAAAAAAAATACAAAAAAAGCAGTGAAACCAAGAGCTGGTTCTTTGAAGACATGAACAAACTTGATAAACCTTTAACCAGACTCATCAAGAAAAAAAGAGAAAAAGAAAACCCAAATAAATAAAATCAGAAATATAAGAAAAGTGACAACTGACAACACAGAAATATAAAGGATTACAAGAAAATGCTACAATTATATGCCAACAAATTGGACAATCTGGAAGTATAACCATGTATGAACTTTATGCATTCTGCTTTAATCCAAGCTAGTTTTGTTTATCCTGATAGAACTATAATTCCCTTGATTCTTTTCCAGGATCCTCCTACCTGTACTTATATTGTATGTCTGCTCCTTCTAGTCATTAAGCCCTTAGGACATTAGATTCTGGTCTACACCAGAACTTAAGAATAAAGCTGCAGGTCTATCAACCATGACTAGGATATAATAACTAAACCTCAAACAATGAGTAAGGGTTTACTAAAACAAAACTAACATCTTGGCTTCACTTATGTCACAGCTCCAGACTCATGAGAACAGAACAGTTCCAAGGACCGCAACCCCTGGAAACCAGACAGAACAATGCCATGACTGACACCAGGGCCTAAAGCCATGATCATCTGCTCCCTGCCTTAGCCCCAACCAATCAGTAGAGCCCCCAGCCCCAACTCCCATAGCAACCATAATGAATGATTTTTCCCTTGTGTAATTTAGCCATTAGAGGTCACCAGGAGCCAGGTTTTTGGGAGCACTAGCTCACCTGTGTCTCTGGATTTGGAGCCAATTCCTTAAATAAACCCTTACTTTCTTTGATGCAAACTCCTGTTTGTGTTTTCTTTTGGCTTAGATGTGCGCAGGCAAGCAGACCTCTTTGAGTTGGCAGTAATGGAAGAAATATGTAAGTTCCTAGTAACATACAATCTTCCAAGACTGAGTCAAGAAGAAACACAAAATCTGAACAGATTGATAACTACTAACGAAATCAAATGAGTAATCAATAAACTCCCAACAAGCAAAAGTCCTAGACTGGATGGCCTCACAGGTGATTTTTACTAAACTATTAAAGAAGAATTAACACTTATCCCTCTCAAACTATTCCAAAAATATTCAGGAGGAGGGAAGGCACCCAAGCTCATTTTATAAGGCCAGTATTACCCTCATTTCAAAACCAGAAGAAGTCACTACAAAAAAAAAAAAAAAAATTATAGACCAATATCCCTGATGAACATAGATGCAAAAATCCTTCACAATGTATTAGCAAACCTAATTCAGCAATGTATTAAAAAGAGCAGAGTGGAATTACAATGATCAAGTGGGATATTCCTGGAATGCAAGGTTGGTCCAATATCCACAAATCAATGAATGTGATACACCACATAAGCAAAATGAGGGATGAAAATCATATAATCATACTAATAGATGCAGAAAAAGCATTTGACAAAATATTCCATTGCATGGATATACCATGCAATGGTTTATCCATGCATCAATTGATGGACATTTGGGTTCACAAATATTCACAAAAGTGAATATTATTATTATTTGGGTCTCAAGTGTGAAAAGAAAAATTACAGTTGAGGCTCCAAAATGTGGTTTGTAATTCCCCCTTCTATCTGAAATGATTCATTCATTCAACATACACTATGGCCTCAGATACAAAGACAAATAAAGCCTGGTCCTACCTATGTGAGTCAAGAATTGAGGAGCATTCTACTAGTCAATTTTTTCTAGTGAACTCAAACATTACTAACTGTGGGGCTGCACATCTTGATGTGCAATATAATTTCTCCATTTAATACAACAAAATGTACACATTGAAAGGGAAGGATATCCTAGATTCAGGGAATCAGAATGTGGGAAGACACTCCAGGGACCCTCTTCCTTGAAGCCACCTCAGATGGCCTCAGGACAGCAAGCTGCCCCCCTTGTTGGAGCTTCCCCAGTATTTGATTCTCTTCCTGTGACTGCATCTTAGTATACTGCAATATCCATTTAAATATGTCCAGATATCAAAGGGCATCAGCAGAGAAACCAAGCCTTATTCATCTATGTTTCCCAGCACTTTGCACCATACTTGATACATAACTGTTGCTCAATACTACAGCTGTGGATTGAGTAATCAGAATGTAGCAGTGTAAAGAGAAAAGCAACCTTTAAACAAGAGGAGATGGTGCAAAAAGAAAGAAAACTGATTGAAAGAGACATTTCTCCAAAGAAGATAAACCAAAGGCCAATAAGCATGAAAAATATATTTAACATCATTAGTCATCATGTAAATGCAAATCAAAACCACAATGAAATATCACTTCACACCTAGTACGATGGCTATAATCTGAAAGATGGACAATAAGGTAATAATAAAAAAGATGAGCAATAAAAAGTGTTGACAAAGATTTCTAGTAGTTCTTATACATTGCTGGTGGGAATGAAAAATAGTGCCACCATGTTGGAAAACTGTTTGGCAGTTCCTCAAACAGTAACCATAGAGTTACCATATGACCCAGAAACTCCACTCCTAGGATATACCCAAGAGAAATAAAGACATATGACTGAACAAAACTTGTACATCAGTGTTAATAGTAGCATTATTCCTAGTAGTCAAATAGTGGCAACAACCCAAATGTCCATCAACTGATGCATGGATAAACAAAAACATGGTATGTCCACGCAAAGGAATATTATTTGGCAATAAAAAAGTAGTATGACGTACTGATACAACATGAATAAATCTTGAAAACATTACACTAAGTGAAAGAATCCAGACACAAAAGGCCACATATTATATGATTGTGTTTATATGAAATGGATTATTATAATAAAAGTAGATTAGTGGTTGCCAGGGTCTAGGAGAAGGACAGAATGAGGAGTGACTGCTAATGGGTGTGGGGTTTCTCTCAGGGAGTGATAAAATGTTATGGAATTAAATAGTGATGTTGCTTGTATAAGTTTGTGACTATAATAACAATCATTGAAGTGTACACTTAAAAAGCATTAATTTTATGGTATGTGAAGTATACCACAATAAAAAAATACGAGAGAGAGAGACAGAGAGAGAGAGAGAGAGAGAGAGAGAGAGAAATGAAAACTACATATAATGGCCAAACTTATGCAAAGGTAATGTCTTCATAAAATAATTTTTTAATGGTACTATACAGAACCTGGTATAAAATTAAATGAAATATTAGCACCTGTGTATCTCACAAAGGAAACTGAAGGAAACAAATGTTTATTTAGAGCCTAGGTCCCAGCATAAGTATGTTTTCTGTTTTCTCATTAATCTTTTGAGAACTCTATTAATCATTTTACAAATGAGGAAGCCAAGTCTCAGAGAAGTTGAGTGATTTTCCCAAGATTACACAGTAATGTAGGACAGATCTAAGAATCCTGTTCAGATGTGCTTAATTCCAAAACATGTGTTCTTTCCACTCTAGTACCACACCTTAATTAATATGTTTTCGAATTCCACAAAATTCAGTTTCATGCAAGTTCCTCCAGACATTGTGAAGTAAACTATAAGAAACTTATCTTCAAAAGCCTATTCAAACCTTGGCCGAAATTTATAAGCCCAATGCACTCCCTTATTTGTCCCACCTGCCTTCCTGACCATCTCCTTTCTGACTGCCCAAGTAGGGGTTAGCCTTTTATCCCAGAGCCCCACCTGCACCGAATGGACACCATATCCCAGCAGGATGTCTAGTTCATCATTTTAGTTCCCAAGCACTTGGCTGCGTTTTGCATTCAGTAGAAGTTCAATGCATGATTATGGTGACTGAGCAAACATTTTCCTCCCTCTAAAGTTCTCATAATGCAGTCAAGATGTAAGCTGTGGATACAGTAAAATAACCACGTCACTGTTTTATGACCAGGTACACCCCAAGAAATCTTGTTCGCAGGAGAGGGTCTCTGTGGACAGACTTGGAAGATGTGAAGTTGTTCTCCAGTCCTTTTTATAGAGGGTTATGGAGTGGTGGCAATGGCCGTCTTCCACATAAATAAATAATAGGCTTATGATCTGTAGTCCTCTTCAGTGGAACCATGTGGATAGGTCTAGATAATGAGTTGAAAGTCAAAGGGACAGATGTCACTTCTTGACTGAGCATACCTGCTGCTCTCAAACACAGCTCTCTTCTACTGCATAGTGGTCAACGATTCTGAGATGGTTGCTGCTCCATCAAGTTTATAAGAAATGTGGAGCAGTGCTTTCAAATGATCCATGCAGATATTTTTGAAGTCACTAAGATTTTGAGGTTGCTTTGTTTTTACAGCATGACGGAGCCTGTCCCGACTGATTCAAACCTCTAAAGTTGAGATTATGTGTGAAAATAATGGGAAGTAAGTATAATTGAACTGAAACATGCTTGACCACAAGGAACTGGAAGAGACAGGATCAAAAGATAGTTTAAAGTAAAATAATACAAAGCCTTGAAACCCAGTCTAGTGTAGAAGGTGTGTGGAAGGAAGAAGGTACTATAGGATGGAAAAATAGTTATGTTAAGCCCAGAGAAACTATTAGCAGAAAAGAAACTAAAAGGAGAAGAACGCACAGTCAGTAGTGGATATCAAGACAGATGATATCCTCACTTTGAGATCCCAGAAGGGTTGAATGGAGATAACTGAGGGCAACGTAGAGAAGCCATTAGGCAGGAGATGCCAAAAGTCAATCCAAGGACAAAAGCCCATGGCTAGGGAGAGATGCATTAATTTTCTATTGCTGCCATGTCAAGTTACCACAAATCTAGTCCCTTAAGACAACACAAATGTATTATATTACCAATCTGTGAAAGTCTAACCTGGATCTCACTGTCTAAAATCAAAGTATCAGAAGGTCTGAATTCCTTTCTAGAGGCTCTGGGGGAGAAACTATTTCCTTGCCTTTCCCAGCTTCTAAAGGCTGTCTATACTCCTTGGCACATGGCCCCCTTCTTCTACAAAGTCATCAATGCAGCATCTCTCTGACCCTTCTTTTATCACATCTCTTTGTCTGAACACAGCTAGGAAGGGCTTTCTGTTTTTAAGAACTCGTGATTGGACAGCACCTATTCAGATCATCCAAGCGAACCCAACCTCAACATCCTTAACATAACCACATCTGCAAAGTCCATGGTGCCACATAAGGTAACATATTCTCAAGATCTAGGAATTAGGACTGGCCATCTTTGGGAAGGCATTATTCTGCCTTCCCCAGTAGCCAAGTATGAAAAATGAAACGAGTCAAGCTATCAAGAGACAAAATGTGGTACTGGATAGAAGAATGTTTTGAGGCCCCTAAAGGGCAAGTTCAATGGACTAAAAGAGAAGTGACTAGGCCTGTACCAATGCCCATGATACCCCATGATTAACCCTTTCCAGGCACAAAGTAGAGGCTCAATAAGTACAAGCTGAATGAATGGAAAAGGTGAAAGAGATGTTGACCAAATAAATAGGACTTGACAATAGTCTGGATACAGAAGGCAAAAGAGAGAGAAGCATAAAAACAATTGACAATCAATGAGGCATCTAAGAGAGGTGCAAGGCTAGACATTGAAGAATGCATGGAAGAGGGTTACATGAAATTCCTTCTCAACTGTGCTCTGAAAAATTTCATTGTTTTTCAGAATTTAATTTATTTTACAAAACTGAAGGAGTAACTATACTGGCAAATAGATGTAAGATATAGAAATGTAAGAAATTAAATTAATCATATGTTTATAAAATTATTCTTTGTCAGATGTTTCTCAGGAAGCCAAAAACTAGATATACTATTTCTGAAAAATAATTGGGGGAACCTCTAATTAGGAAAGCAGGATCATTTTTAAAGGAGTTTTATCTTTAAGGAAATCTAAAGAGAAAGGACCATGGTTTAATTATGAAACAATGTTTTTGAACGTATGTGCCTTAGATCTCTGCAGTGGAGGTATGTTGCATCTGGGTCCATTGACTCGGTAAAATGTAGTGAAAACTGAAAACTATAATAAATCACAACCCCTGTGGGCAACACCAGATTAAATTTCTTTCTGGCTTTTGCACAATGGTGGCAATGGCTGTAATCCAAAACACAAACAAAAACTCATATGGAAGCAACAAACACATTTAAAACAAAAAAAACATATTATTCCCCAGTCCAAAGAACTTCTTGTCTAAGACTTTGTCTGTGACTTATTTATATTACTGAGTAACTCCACCCAGTGAACATAAAGCACAGATGACTGAAAAGCAGGCAGCATTTACATAGTCTAATGATTCCCATATATGGATGATAGATATGCATGCCAAGAAGTTTGGCAATTGCTTTTTGGAAATTGACTTAATAAGATGGTGACAAGTGAAGTGTGTACATGGTGAGTCCCATGATAACCCAGACATTACTATTCTCATCTCTGAAAAATCAAGCCATTCATTCTCCATTAGCAACGTGCTTTAAAGTAACATGTAAATAATGGGCAAACTGCCACAAGCTGAATTTGCTAAAAAGTGGTCCCATGGTATAAACAGAAACCAGAGCTATAACCACTACTAATGCAATAGAATGGTTGATGAGAATGACACAAATCTTAAACCTCTTATTTCTTGAAGCTTACTCAAGGGACATGACAAACTGATAAACAAGGACCAGAAAGAATCAATTCTGCCTGCCACTTGCATTATGGGTTCTTCCAAATGTCCACATTGATTATCCTACTAATTCGTATTTTCTCTGGTTAAACTTTAAACTTAGGCTGGCTTTCCCTGCCACCCAGCACGTTCCTGCTGACTGTGCATCTGTGTATGAGAGTGCTGCTTACCAAGGAGTTCCACCTTCACGGGAGATGAAACAAGATTTGAAATTTCCATTGGGTCTTTCTACTTCTTTATCAATATCTAAAGGTGTCTGCATAATTGGGAATTTTATAGATAATGAAGAAGAATTGATCCCATATCTGGAACAGTTAACAAGTATATGCCAGTATACAACACGTATAGCATGAAAACATGAGAATATGTACCTGGAGTTTACCACCAATCCATCTACCCTTTAATAAGGGTGGCTAGAGTCACACTCTCTATACACTCTTGGTTTTCTTGTTTCTGTTTCCAACACTATGTCAATTTTTATCCAGACACAACCTGGCTACGAGGATTTTTCCTCTTTATCCTTGATGCCGTCTTGGCCTCTTAGCAGAGCACCCTGATTTCCATCCTGCCTATCCGCATCAGACCTGTTATTCTGACTTGGTACCCTTGTCATTTTTATTCCTTGATCCATATTTTTCCTTAAATATTTATTGAATGTGACTCTGTGTTCCAGGAACACAGATTGAAGAACACAGATGTTTGACTCTCAACTTTCCTTAACAGATCAAGTCTTACGCTGATTCCCCAGCTATGTCCTCTCCATCTTGAATAGTTCAGTGCCCCATGGCCCACTACCCTGGCCCTAGTCATAGACAAGCATTCCAGCCAAAAAAAATGAGTAAGAGCAATAGAGCTCTTTAACCTTAGTTTAGGCATTGACCTTTGAACACTTGCAGGCTGAGTGGCTGCAAATGTTTCATAGCGTCTGCCCTGACACCAGCTGACCCTGATCCTCTGGCGGGGGCACAGAGGAGAGCTGTACAATGCCAGGGCCTCTGCCCAAGATGGGCATGTCAGCATCCCACCCTGTATTGTCAAGGCAGATGCTACAAAACATTTGCAGCCACTCAGCCTGCAAGTGTACAAAGGCCTAAACTAGGGTTAAAGAGCTCTATTGCTCTTACTCATTTTTTCACTTTGGTTATTATTTTTTTTATTTTTGCTCTTAGGGCTCTTCAGAAATCTGTACTATTCAGGGTCATCAGGAAATGAATCTCTTTGGTACCACTCACTCCGTTGGCACCATGCTAACGCCTTCTGCTTTAAGAAAAAAGGGTTTACATGGGAAAAATGGATTTACGTATAAAAAGAATGTCTTTTTAGACGAATGTTGTCTGGAAGATTCACTCCCATTAATCACAAGCCCTTTCCTCTCCATCTGTCTCCAAATGTCCATTCAAGTAAAAAAACAACAAAACAAAACAAAACAAAAAAACACCAGATACTAATCTATCAGCCCAGATTACTGCTGTTTAACTTTGGCCTGCCCACAACATGTTGTTTACACCCACCCAGAGAAAGCGGCCTTATGTTAGCATCAAGTAAGAAAAATCAAAAACAGTAATGGAAATATATGAATTTCCAAATACAAATTCAGGACAGAGGAAAGTTTCCAAAGTATCCCCAATGAGTTGTCCATGTTCAGAATGTGTAACATACCTGTATAAACTTCTCTGCTATAAATGAGATTCTTGGTTTAGATTTCAAACTTTATCCCCAATTTTCCCTCGATTCTATTCTGGTCTAATATTGAGTCAATCCATTTTACACAGGCAAATTCATTTGTAACATTGAGTCAAACCACCTGAAGTGTATCTCCATCCACATGGGACACTGTCTGAAACCATATGGCTATCACCATATACAGTAGAAATGTTTGCAAAATAAAAAACAAGGGAAAACTCTATTCTTTATAAATGCAAAGATTCTCCAGACACGGGCCTGTGTTCTCTTTACCCTAATGCAACTCAATAATTCTCTGATTACTAAGGCAGCAATATTGGGATAATATGTCTCTTTTCTCAGCCACTAGGTTAAAAAGTAGTACTGCCCTACACTGACCACAGCTAATGAAAATGAAAGGAGATAGTTAGTACATGTGGAAGTGCTTTGAAAAGCCTCAAGTGCTATCCATATGTAAGAGGGAGTGGTGACGTTGGTACTGATGGTGGTCCTAGCAGTTGGGTGTGGCCATTTCTCTGATAGTTTCCCAATTTAGGGCTGACAGAACATGAGCTCGTTGAAAAGTACCTTGGAGAAAGGACTCAGCGTGGGGTTGGTTCTGTAGTAGAATAGTCTTAGAAAACACTATATATAATATCTCTACCTTTTAGAATTTCAAAAGGTACATTAGCCATTCAAGTCCTGAAATAACCCTGCAATAAAGAAATCTGTCCAATTTTAATAATTCAGAATTTCTGAAACATAAATGGATTGGAACTATTTCTTCTTCATAACACATTAATATTCCATTGCACTAGGGTCTCATAGGACATTATTATTATTCAGAGGGAACAGAGAATTATATGATCACCTGGACCAAATGCTCATTGTAATAGGCTAACTCCTTCCACTCATGAGACCCCAGATTCTTGTCTATATTTACATCATGAAAGGTCGGATCCTCAATTTATGAGAAAAACCGGGGATTCTGACATCCCCTTGAAAAATTAACACCAAGATTCAGGACCTAAAAATGATGTTGTCCCAAATACCTGCCATTTACCATTTTTTATATATAGGCATATTCAGACAAAAACATATTCGTGGATTTTAAAGTTGTGTAGTCTTCATAGTCTCAAAATGGAAATAAATCAACAAGTGTTTATTATTGTGGCGAGCCCTATGCTAGTGCTTTGAGCAACACAGTTTCCTGCTTTCAAAGATCTCACAGTATTTCTGACTTCTTGTTTGAGAAATTTATAATCTAGAAGGCAGAAGTGAGGACAAGATAACACACATTAAAGTAATGAATGCTATCCATTTGTGCAGACATAAGCATGAGTCGTCTTCAGAAATGTCACCCCCAGTAGGAAACCCTCTTAGTCTAGCCACAAGAGTGGAAAATGGAGAAAACCATCTGATCCTGAGCAGTGTTCTCCCTGTGCCATATGGCCGGATACAATCCCAGTTTTCACCTGAAACTCTATGATAATATATTCAGTATAGAAGGTCTCATAAAAGCATCGGTTCCAGAAAGGATGCAAAATACATACGAGATAAAATAAAATTGAAAACTAGGGGGATGAAGAAATTAGAACATGGAAGAAATGAGGATAGGAAAAATAAGATGAAACCAAGATAGAGTGACATGGGAACAAAAATCAATGGGAACAAAACTATAAGTAATAACTTACAAGAATTGAATGGGATCTGACCACTTTTTGCACAGCAATTTACACCTCACTTCTATTTTTTGTTTGTTTGTTTGTTTTTGTTTCAGGTATACAAAACAATGTAATAATTAGACATTTCACCCCTCACAAAGTGATAACCTCCCACCCCCAATCTATTGCCCCTCAGTCAATGGAATTGTAATAGATATATACACCTCACTTCTTAAGAGGTTATTTCTCTTCCCACTCCTTTATTTAGTGACCGAAAGCCCCATTTAAACCACACCTCAATAGCTGTGATGATTTTAAGATTATCTTGCAAATAGACTTACCTATTTCCTTTTGCATAGAGTGAAATTCCTCCTAGGGAAACAGGTGGGCTCCCAGAGATGAAGATATCTGCTACGGGCACACTGCATGTACTCACAAAACCTTATGGTGGGTCTAAGCAGAAATGACAAGGGCCAACCACTATCTGTCCACTTAGGAAATAAATTAATGAATAATATGGAAGCTAAAGTATGTGGGAGTCTAAGTCATCAACTTGTTGTCATGGAGGCTATCTAAGAATATCTTGGAAGATGTTTTTCTAAAGGAAATAGATGGAAAGTAAACACCATAAGGTAGTATCCAGGCATCATGAAAGATCCAAAAATAAGTGGCTCCAGTTCTCGAGTACATTCAGATTAGGTATAGCCTATTGTTCATCCATTTCCTCAGTCAAAACTCTCAGTGTATGATGGTGTATACCAGGAAAGTACATTTGGGCCCTTTTTATGCCAAAACCATATTGAAACACCATCTGCTCAGATAACCCTTGCACCTCGACTAACTCAGCAGGCAGGAAGACTCAGTTTGCAGGCCACCACTCAGACTGACCCTCCTGATCCCCAACCACAAAACATAAAGCATATCATTGTCCTTTCCCCCCACAAACAGAGACGGACGAGGTTTTTCTTTTTTGTGTGTTTCTTGATGTCATCCTCTGACTTGCACCTGGCCCACTGTGCACCCACTTCAAAGCTCTGCCTGATGGGTTCCCGTAGTTCCCAGTACTTACCTCGACCATAGAATTGACCATGTTGAATGAAATTATCTATTTATCTCTCTGTGTCCCCCACAAGACTGTTTAAATTCCTCAAACATGGGAACCAAACAATATTGGTCTTTTGAACCCAGTTTCTATGACCCTCCCAGAAACCTCCTGCAGCTCTAAATGTTTTTTTTTTTTAACCAAGTGAAGTAAAATGGGTTAAAGATAGAGAAAAGTATGAGAGGGCTTAATGATTTATTTTTTAAAAAAAGCCTATAGTCCACCAATGTATATTGACTACCGACCCTAGGGTAGGCCTACTGTCAGGAAAATGGATCAGGCCTTCAAGGATAGTGATGAAATTGAGGAGAAAACAGGTGAGTATACGTATGAAACAGCGAAAAACGTCATCAGAGAAGTCCCAATTGCCCTGGGAGGTTCAGAAAGACGATGAGAGAGCATTTCCTGAAGAAGGCGGTATTGAAGAAATAAAGGATGTGAGCATGTGTCCATAGGTGGGCATCGTGCAGGAGCTCTATCCACCACCACATAGAAAATGAAACGTCGAGGGCACACACATTATCAAAAGCAAATTGTTTCCCTGACTGAAGCATAACGTATCTCAATGAGACTGGAAATGAAGACTGGGCTGTAATCTTGGAGAGGGGCCTTGAAGGCAAATTCGGATTTTTCTATAAATAGTGTGGTGTCATAGAAAGTGTCTGAACAAAGGTATGCCATACCATTGCTGGGTTTTGGGTGATTGCTTGGGGGGCAACACACAAGATGATTTGGGCACAGGACAAATATAAATACATGGCAGTCTAAAGCCAGGACATCTGTTAGATCTCTCATCTTAGATAAACATTTTTGCCTGCCAGATTGGAGTTTTTCATGAAAACCCTAATTTGTAGAAGATGTAACTCTGAGCAGGAAATATAAGATTTATTAAAAGTTAAACATGGGGTTAATATTAATAAGAACACAAGCAAACAAACCACAAATAGAAAGAATAGAGGCTAGGAGATACAGCAAGATTAAGAGTTATTCAGCAAGGAAAGTCTAAGGTGAAGACAATTCCGTATTGTAGATAGGGTCTTAGAAGGCATAAAGTAAGGGTCAACTGTATTTCTCTAGTACCCTCGAAGTTTCCACTCCTGAATAAGAAGAAATCTCCCTGAACTATATTTCTCCCTCTTCATTGTACTGCCCCCATGAGATCATTCCTACAATGAAATTTTTTAAGGTATAAAAAAAGAATGGAGTGACTTTAGGTGTCCCTGGAATGGGGAAGGTAAGAGCTGGAAAACCGTTCAGAGACCCTAGTAAAAGTCTAATAGTTTGGAAAACTAAAAAGAGCTACAATAATTTAGTCTATTTTGAAAAGGGCAACCAAGTTTTTCCTAATTAAAGAAATAAAGACGTGAGGCACTAGGGAAGCAGAGGAATTTACAGTGGAAGTAAAGAACTTAGGAAATCAAATCAACTAATTTGGACATCAAGTAAATCTGGCAAAATGGATAGAATTTTCAGAGACAAGGGGGCTGGGTGGGGTGGTTCTATTTCCATCAATGAAAAGGAGAATTACTACTTAATTCAGAGGCGGAGAGTTGAAAGGCTTCAAGGTTTAGAGGCTGGTGGCTAAATCCAGGAGACTTCTGCCAAGTCCTGAGACAGAGAGAAAATGATGACAGTTAAGAGCTAGTTAAGTGACAATAGTACACCCACCTTCTGAGATTCTGTATCCAGAATACAGGCAATGTTTAATGTTGGGGTGTAATCCTCTGGTGCAGACACTGGATTAATGCACTAAGAGCTCTTACTCCCATGCCTAAAACTGAGCACATGTATCATGGAATGTTGGGTCAACTTCATAAGGACATTGAGGAAGAGGAGTATCCACTGACTGGCACAAAGCAGGCATCTGAAAGGTAGAAAGAACTTGAGAGACTGTCTAGTTAAGCTTCCTTATTTAGCATACAGACAGTGAATCCAGAAAGCATAAAACATGTACCCCAATTTTTCATGGGTAGTTAGTGGCTGAGCTGGAACTAAACTCTAGGTTCCCTGCCACCTCTGTCCAGTGCTCTTTATTTATAAAGACAGCGGGAGCTGAGAGGCTGTCATCTCTAGGATCACGGGAGTCAGGCAGCTCTCTACCATCTACACCAACAGGAAAACAGTGACTCACAGAATCCAATGGTCCCTTGGAATGCAGGAGAGGTGTGCCTTTCTTCCACGCTGTGAGCCTTCTCAATTTTTGTAAATAAAACCCTATTTTAAATGCCCTAGGAGAGCTGGCAAGTGTAAGTGCCTTGCAGGCCAAGATCATGCTTGGTGATAGTTAGCACAAGCTTAGGCTGACTGACTGATGGGTCATTTGATAGATGGAGCGCAAATTGCTGTACTTCGAACTTCAAATCATCGGTAATTTTTGGCTTAGACCAAAAGCCACATTCATTTGCATTTTGAAGCACTTAGGAGTGGCAGGAAGAACCGGAGGTTGAAATTTGCCCAGGGTAACATATAAAATAATTGAAAGTTGGCTCTTTGAAAACGTGAAGGTATAGCTTTTAAAGCCAGATTCCATTGTTTCCTAATCCAGGCATCCTTGAAAACTCAAGGATCTCATACATCAGACCTATTATCTGGGGATAGAAACTTTTTGATAACTTGAAAGCTGTAACAGGTGAAGAAAAGACTTGTTCCTCTGACACACAGAGCAGATACCGCCCTTCACTTTAATCCCATCTGTCATCCTGGCCACACCCTGGGAGAATCCTGCCTTTTTCTCCTTACAATCACAGAGGGCACTCACTATAGAAACACTCTGGGCTACAGCCACATTTATTTCTGCCACCTCAGCCAGGCCTCCAAGTCTGCAGATCAAAGACACTTAGTTTTCTTTATTTCTAAGTCTGCTCGTGGTCCTAGACATACCGGCAGGCATTTATCTGCGGCATTTCTCTGCAAAGCTACTATACAGACACTATCCAAAGAAAAGTGAAATCTTAATACTATGCCATTTTCATCATGCCATTTCTGCTCGAAAGTCTTCCGTGACTCCTCATTGCCTACAGCATACAGTTCAGACTGCTGAGGTGACCTTCAAGGCCTTCCACAGGCTGACCCCACCTCTCCTTTCCTGTTTCTTAGACTCATTGTTCTGCTACGTAGGCCCTTCCCTTCAGTCATGCTGGCCAATTCACCACCCTCCGAATATGCATGTGTCTCCCCCAGCTGAACGCGTTCCTTCCCTTGCTCTGCTGTTCATCGCCCATCTATGCAAATGCTACTTTCCATGGCTCAGCTCAAATACCACCTCCTCCCTAAAGTCTCTTTGCTGCCCAACTACCAGGATTTCATGCTTTTTTCCCTCCATGAGAACAGAACTACATTCTTGTTTTCCTCTGCTTTGAATACCCCACACTGTCTGGTGTCTGTTCTTAATAAATATTTGTTAATTGATTAATTCTAAATAAGCCAAAAAATGTTTCCATTTTCAAAGCTCTTTAAAATAAGGTAATCATCTGTAGCTGTTATTAAATCCACACAATGGAAACTTCAGAGCATCTACTATGTTGTCATTGGATTCCTTTCTTTCCACAGACGACCAAACTAGGTCATTTCAAACCTCAGTCACCTTCAGATGGATTCTAGAAGGGCATGCTAAAAGTCAGAAAAGAGATCACATTCCTGGATTCCAGACTTTTAATCCAGATCTGCTACTGAATCAGATTCGGGCAAGTGTGAACTGGAGAAATGAACTAATCATTAGCATCATCCAAACAAAATGAAAGAAGCTCTTTTGTTACATTGGCTGAATATTCAGGTTTGAAAGGAGGGAGAAAGGAGGAAAACAAAGAAGAAAAATACAGCGGTCAATTGCCTTCCCTTAAAATGCCTTTTCTGTTTCTATTTTCCCCAACTATGTGATGGTACTGGAATGTTTGGGAGACATTAAATCAGGACTGAAAAGATAATTTGCTGTAATCTGATGAGGATATCTACTAATGTGTTTATTAACCAGATGCTCCTCTAACTGGGTTCTATTTAGTTTGCTCAGAACACATTTCTTTGCTAAACTAAAAAGTGCCAGAAGTGGTACCCTGCCTGTAAAATCACATCTGATTTCAGGAGTCAGCCCCAGAATAGTCAATGCAGTCCTATTTCTAGGTCCAGAAATGGGGTCATTCATTTCATAGACTTCATTTAATGGATTTGGCCACATCCTCAAAAGACAAACATACTATTTGGAAAGAGGAAAACTGAGTTATGGAGGGTGAGAAGAGAGTAAAAACAAATAGCAAATGGGCAGGAAAGCTAATGTGACAGTTCTATCTTTCTAAGCATTCATTAATTATTTCATTCATTCATTAAACTAATAAATACTGGCCATGCTCTATGTGTCAGTGCTCAATAGTCATTTATTCAATCACACTATACATATCAAATGAGTACTTATTTTCTGCTAGCTAGTTACCCACTAGATGTAACTTCTTCACATCCCAAAAAGTTACTGACTATAATTTAAATAGGGGCGCATATAGATGAAAAATTATAAATATTAAGACATATAATCAATGTCAAAAAATCATGAGTAACATTTGCATATTTTTCTAATGTCAAATTTGTTTATGATAAAGATATTAAGGTTTTCCTCTCATATATCATTAATCTTCCTTCATATTCCAGGTATACCTGGTCCTACTTGTTGATTCCCAGGCATATCCAATTGAGAATAAGCTTAGTTACAAAGAAAGCAATTGAGGCTTTGAGCTCTAGAGGCAGACAAGTAGGAAGACAAATATGTAAAAAATTAAGTCCAGTGGAATCTTAGCACATATGGCAGGTAGTATTATTAGTATCCAATGCCAGTATTGAGTATTTTCTTAACAGATTTCTTTAAAACCCTTTTTAATAGTTGTGGACCTCTCTAGACCAATGGTTCTTAAAGGGAAGAAGGAATTTTGACCCCCCCAGAGACATTTGGCTAAGTGTAGGGACATTTTCGATTTTCACAACTTGGAGAGGGAGGGTGCTACTGGCACCTGGTGGGTAGAAGCCAGAGATGCTGCTCAACATTCTACAGAGCACAGGCGAGAGCCCCACAACAAAGAGTCGTCTGGCCCAAGACGCCAGCAGGACCCACTTGGAGATGGCTTTTAGCCATCATTTTTCATTCTGTTGGCGCCTGGTAACCCCCAAAGACATCAGGATCTAATGTGAGACCAGGTTAGGTGTTCTATATGGTAGACTGATGCACAGAGTGCACAAGCTTTACAAGCGCTCAAGCTGTGGCTCCCTCTCTTGTTAGCTTGAGCTAATTGCTTAATCCCTTTGAGATTCATTTCTTAAAAAAAAAAAAAAAAACACACCAAAAAAACACTTCATGATATGGATCATAATTACCTCATAAGGTTGTGGTGAACACTGAAGCAAGCTTTATGACATATATGATTGAATATATATATCAAGTTATATGTAGTTATATATACCGCGTTTTCCCAGAAAATAAAACCTAACTGGAAAATAAGCCCTAGCATGATTTTTCAGGATGATATTCCCTGAACATAAGCCCTAATGCGTCTTTTGGAGCAATCCTTAATACAAGACCCGGTCTTATTTCCGGGGAAACAATGTTGTTTTATGTATTGTTATATATCAATATATTCAGTAAAAGTTCCCTTATTTTTTCCTAGCCCACCCACCCATCCTCCGGCCCCTCCCTAACCCCCCTCAGTATCGCCATCCTCAAGGCTCAGGTTCTCTTTCAAAATGCTTTTTAATTCCTGTGGTGGCAAAGATTAACCTTGGGCTGGGAAGTGAGTCACCACTCAGCAGCTAAAGAAGCTTGTTTTTCTTTCTCCGAATGTATTTGTTAAGAATTTCTGCCTGATTCTTCAGCGGCTTGTTGGTTGAATCCTCTCTTCATGTTTAAGACACAGAGAGGGCGAGCTACGGAACCAAGACATTTTCCAATCGTTAGGAATGAGACTTTTTTTTTAAATACCGAAAATAACCAGAGGGCAGAGAGCCCTGAAATCCTGTTACATAAGCCGATGTTGGAGGACCAGGGCTGGTTTTGAGGTTCCTTTCTCCAAAAGCCAATCTCTGCTGATCCGCCCCAACCTTTGCTGGATTTACCTTAAAGCTGCAGAAGTCTCAAGAGGGGGCCTGTGGATGCTGCACACGGCCGGCAGCACGAGGAGAATGCAAATAAGCACCGCCGGGAGTGACGAGGGAAGGGGCTGGGCTTTAGCAGCGGGCGGTGGGGTGACAGGGGCTGGGGGCGCCGGGGGCGGCCGGCGTTCCACCCAGCGGGTGAGGGTCCGCCCTGCGCTCCCGCTCACTCGGCGTCCACCCCGCGCTTGGGCTTTGCTCCTTGGGCGCCCGGCTTCCCTTTGCCTGGCTTAGGTTCAGTTTTCCTGAACCGTTATTTAGCTTTTCAAACTCACAGAAAACACCTTTAATTATAAGAATCACCCACAATCCTCCCCCCACCCCCGCCACCGCCCCCCCCAACAATGTCATAGAAAGGAAAGGAAAAAATCCAATTCCCCCTTTCCTTCCAGATCTTGCGTGTTTGAATGTCTCTTTCTGTCTCCGATTCATTTTCTCCCCAACCTTTTCCCCACATGCGGTCTATATCCCTTTCTCTATTTCTTTATTTCTCTTCGTTCTTTTTTTTTTTTTTTCGTTCTCCTCCTCCCTCCCTCTCCCGTTTCCACTCCTTCCTCCGCTCCTACCCCCCCGCCCCGCCGTCCCGTCGTCCCTCCCTCTTTCGGGCTCCTTGCTCTGCCCTCTCCGCCCCTCCGAGAGAAGAGTGTCCAGCTCCTCCCGAGGCCGCCCGCCCGCCGCTCCTTCCCTGCCCACCTACTATGAGGAGCGGCTCCTCCCACCTGCCCATAAAAGCCAAGTGCATGTTACCAGCACCAGATCAGAGCCCTTTCCTGGTCCTCTCCTGTGGGAGCCCCCAGCCTCTCTCCTGGATCTTACGTGCTCAAGGTAAGACCACACTTCTGCAGGCATCTGACCTACTAGGGGTTGCTGCGGGGAATAAGGCTCCTCTGGTCCACACGCATACTGCTGGGTTAGAGCTGATTCTTATGGATGCCAGATCAGCTGCTCCTTTAACTAGCAACTGGTTTGAAAACAAACTTCTGTTTGAACGGTAGAATAAAAGTTCATTTTGGGCAGAAACAGCAGCATAAATATTGTAAAAACCTTTTCTCTTTTTAAATCACTTTTCCCCTGGAGCTGACTGTTGCTGAGGTTAAAATGTATCCGTTTGGGGTGTTTTACTGACGTTTTTCATTGTAAATATCTCACATATCAGTGGAGGCAAGGAAAACTTTGTCCCATTGTCAAAAATGTACTTTAAAAGAACACAATTAGCTTCCTAAAAATAGCACAGTCAAAAGGTCTGCTAACAATTTTGTGATGTTTTCCAAACCCCCAAGACATCTTCTGTGAGTCCTTTAAAAAATATCTTTCCAGGTTTAAGCGCTTGGAAAAAATGATGATGTGAACGGATGCTCTTTACACAGGACGGCAATCAGGTGGCTGGTAGATAGGAAAGAACAAATCCAAGTTTACTAGCCAGGGCAGAATGTGCTCTCACAAAGCTATCTTTTCAAGAGGTCCTAAAATGAGAATTGGGTTGGAAGTAAGAAAGTGTATAAAAGGACTTCATGAATTTCTATACACACACCTAAACATAAAGCGTTTCAATATGTTTCACAGTAAGAAAAAAATACAGGCCAGATTATACAATACTTCTGTATATACCAGATGGTTGTAAAGAAAGATCAACTAGAAGGCTTTGGAAGTTTGAACCCTGTTTGCCACCTTCTTTTCCCTCATCCAGTAAATTAAAATTGACCTGATTGGCACAGGATTCTCACAGAGATACCGGTGGTTAAGCTACCCTCATTTTTAAAGACTGATATCTTCTTATTTCTGAGGTCCGAGAATGAGTGTTGTGCACCTGTGGAAGGAAAATCATACTCCACAGCTACTTCTGTAAAACCAGACACTTGGTCCATGAAGTTTGCCATCAAAATCTGTGGGCTGTGTGGGATGAAACTCTCTCATGTGGGAGAAAAAACCCTCTTCTAATGTTTCCTTTGGGGAATTGCACAAGACCGCTTCAAGACAGCAAACCAAAGCTGGCAGTCAGGAAACCAAACCACTATTTCAGCTCTTAAGGTTCTTAAAGTAAGAGAGGAAAAGTTCCACTTTTTTTTTTTTTTGCCTTGTTTATATTGTTTAACTTAAAAAGAGAAAACTCACCAAAGCTGTAAAAATTGCTTCACTATTAAGGAAAGCAGAATCATTAGAAGTTTAACTGAGGGTCTTCCAAAGTTATTCTCCTTATGGTTTGCATATCAAAAGAAATAATAAAGATATTTTAAAATTCTGTTTGGCATGGAGGGGATTCAATGCTATTATTCAAATGAAAGAGTTATATGTAAAGCTTTCTGTCATGTGAAATTTTGCTTCATTGGAAAAAATTATTGCAAGGAGTGCGGTTTCCTTTAAGAAAATGATATAAAATTACTATTGGCCAAGATAATATGTGACCTGGGCATATTAAAATAGCTTTTATCTCGAGCCACAGTGCATGCAGCTTGCTTCATATCTGATATAAGTGGGTAATCAACCATGACAAGAGCACAGGTATGGGACAAAGCCAAACCAAGTGTGTGGTATGTCCAAGTTCATTCTTCTTTTATGATAGTGCCGGACTAACGCCCATCATCACAAGGGTGAAAATACACTGCTTCATTCAGCAGATCCCCTTAAGGAAAGTTATCTTTTCTTAAAAAAAAAAACAAGTGCTCCCAGTGTAAAAAAGCTCCCTGTTGTTCCTAAGTTTGGGAATGAAAAGTGTTCTCCCAGGGTTTGCTTCTGCTTTTCCTGGCAGTTGATTCACTCCACTAGCTATGAGCCATTTAACAGTAACTGCCTTCCCCATGTGCCATCAAGTTCAACACCCTGAATAACTGGGTGAGATCATCCTAGATTGTTCATGATCTAACTTCCCTAAGGGCCTTTACAAGACACTTAAAGTGATTCTTTCTCCATAGGGTACACACCAGGCAAGACGACACTCCCCTTAAGTTTTTAGAAAAATCATTGGTGGGGTGTCATGTAGTTACCCCAGTGCCTCCCCCTTTGCACAGGATGTGGAGACATAACATGAGTCTCCTGTTTATGCCATTGTATGGCCGCCCCCAAATTAAGTTCATGGCCATAACCATCCAACATTATTCCAGCAGGCTTTGAATAACTCCTTTAATGTTTCTCAAAAAAGAAAAAAGAGAGCCTACCTGGTTCACTAGAGAAGAGGACGCGCTGCTGATTTTGAGGGACTGCTACACCTAGGGAAACACAGGTTATAGATTTTCTACTATTCTCAAAGGTACAAAACAATATTCTTTTCATGTTCAGAAAGTATATCCCACTGTATTTCCATTTGTGAACAAAAACCAAGGAAAGGAGAATGGAAATAAGGAGAATTGAGAGGGAAGCTGGGGAAAATCACTCCTAGGAAGTGCCTCAGGAAAATAGAAAGATCAGAATCTCTGTTACAAATGCAACTTCTTGTTGCCCCTATTTATGTGGAATATGAGATGTCGGAGAGCAAAAATCCATATCTGCTCTTGTTTTTCTTTTTTAAATCAAGGAGAGGTAAGATGCATCTCTACTGCGCCCTTCTCTAACAGAAAAGAACAGCTCAGTTCTAGAGACCAAAAATAAATGCAAGTCTGCCCCACATTAAAACCTACATGATTTTGCCAGTTATACTTTTAAAAGCTGTATTGTTGGTATAAAAACCCTCAGAACATATTTTTTAACTAATACGTGGCTCACACCAACAAAACCCACCCTAATTCTCCCAAAAGACCCAATGTGTGTAATGATTTGCAAGTTAGAGGTTGGAAGCAGCAATTTACTCCTGCTTATCCATGGTGACCCACTTGGGTATGGCAATTTGCAAAGTGATTCAGATGGAGCCGTATTTCTCAACATCCTCCAAGTAACCCTCTGAGCACTCGGTCTTTCTTCATGCATTGGTTTTCCCTTCCACTAGGCATGCATAAACATTCATGTGCATAATTCAAAGAAGGTACATATCCCGAAACTAGAATGCAGTCTTCTCTTTGGAGAGGTGCATTGTTCAAACTATTGAATGAAAAGAAAAACAAAAGGAGAGGGAGGAGAGGTGGAGGTTAAGGGGAGAATGAATGCCCTTTGGAATTTGGAGAATCTTTCTCTTTAGCTTTGTGTGAAGAGGACTCCTGACTAACCCAAAGCATCCAGAATTTTTAAAAAATAATAATAAGACCAGTTCACAGATTGTTACAAAATGGTAAGAATATCATGAAAAAGATCTTCCAGTGACTGGGAGTCATTAACAGCAATTTACACCCCACAGTACTAAATTAGAGATCTGCTAAACTTCCCCTTTCTAGAGAGACTGGGAGTGAAGAGTGGGAGAGAGAATTAAGCACATTTCAGCACTAACTGGTGATGAAAGGAGAACTGACTCTGGGTGGTGAACACACAATGTGATATACAGATGATGTATTATAGAATTATACACTTGAAACCTATGTAATTTTACTAACCACTGTCACCCCAATAAATTTTAATTAAGAAAAGAAAAAAGAAAAGGCACTAATCTGGTATTTCACTATTGCTTTGGTAACCATGAGGTTCTTTACAGTCTTTCCTCAAGCAAATAGACTTGCAGGAAAGGGGTTAAAGGGAGTCATCCGAGGTCAGAAAGTCTGTGATGTGGAGGCCCTGTGTATGCAAATCCACAAAGCCATGGAAGTTGCATGAAATCAAACTGAAGTGACTAAAACAAAAATGTTCCCCGAAACTGGTCATAGAGTAATCAGTTATATAATAATGAATTCTAACATCTCAATGTAGCCATAATAGCAACAGCAACTCCCAGTATCCATAGCTGATTATATAAAATATTAAAACACCCCTCATGGTTCACCTTCAATCACCTCTATTAAATTTTGTGCTCACTTCCATTGTCCTTCCTGGAAAATAAAAGCTGCCCTTC